>NC_049210.1:3341560-3472684 GCF_013347855.1 Anguilla anguilla | reverse complement strand
GTGCCTGAGCGTGCCTGAGCGTGCGCAAGCATGAATTCGTGGCTTAGTTTCTGTGGCTTATTGCCGGCTGTGCAGGTGAAAGCTCTGTGCCGCCTAATTGGCTGATTAGCCGCTGTGTCAGATTCTCGCAGAAAAGCTCAGCCGGGGCGTTCGGGCGACTCCCCGCCGCAGGCCGGGGGGCAGGGGGGCGGGGTGGGTGGGGGAGGAGGAGCAGTGCCGTTCCGTTTGCCACCAAAATAACAAACGGGCGGAATTCTGAGCGTTCAATTTAAATGTTTAATGACTCGCCGCGATAAGGGGCGCTCTCTCACACCCCCCCCCCCGGCCCCCGCCCCCCTCCCCAGCCGGGCCGGGGCAGATAAGCCCCCCTCCCAGCCAGGCGGGGGCGATGGAGCGAGCGCTCTGCGCTCCGCTCAGACGGACGGGGGCTCTGGAGCGGAAATGTGTCTCTCATTAGCAGGAGCTCCTCCACCTGCACGCCACATTGAGCACCCAGCAACTCCACCATAAATCAGCCCCCCCCTACTGCTGCCTCTAACCCCCCCCCCCCCCCCCCCCCCCCTACTGCTGCCTCTAACCACCGCCATCCCCACCGCTACCACCCCCCCCCCCCACTGCTGCCTCTCCCACCGCCACCCCCGCCACCGCCATCCCCGCCGCTGCCATCCCCGCCGCTGCCACCTCCCCTTAACCCACTGCCGCCACACCCCCCAAACTACTGCCACCCCCCCCTACCGCTGCCACCCCCCCTCCCTCCCCCCTACTGCTGCCTCTCCCACCGCCACCCCCGCCACCGCCACCCCCGCCACCGCCACCCCCGCCGCTGCCACCCCCCCTCCCTCCCTCCCCCAGTCCACCCGCCCTTACTGGGCGTGCTAGTGGGCCAGCACTTTGCCATCTCCTGCCACTCCGCAGCTTTGAATCAACATCCCGCTGTGGGTGTGTGTGGGTGTGTGTGTGTGTGTGTGTGTGTGTGTGTGTGTGTGTGTGTGAGCGTGCGTGCGGGGTGCGCGTGTGTGTGTGTGTGTGTGTGTGTGTGTGTGTGTGTATGTGTGTATGTGTGCGTGCGTGCGTGCGTTTGTATGCGTGTGTGTGTGTGTGTGTGCATGTGTGTGCGTGTGTGTGTGTGTGTGTGGGAGGGTGTTGGCAAAGAAAGGAGAGCTGCTCACTTCCCTCAAATGGGATTGCTCACTTCCTTTAAATTGGATCCTGGGAATTCAGTGTGGGCCCTGGGTACCCAGTTTTACCCTGCACTAATAACCCCTTCCCAGAATCCCTTTGTCCAGTCTGGGGGGTGTGGGTTTTGCGGGGGGGGGGGGGGGGGTTCCTGAGAACACTTTCAGTTCGTATTTCAGCTTAAGAGTCTGTGTCAGACGTGAAGGGCACTCACCGTCCCCCAGGGAGAATTATTCCAAAATGGCGAGTGTCGCAAAATAAGCTCTCAATACTTGCTGATAGTCGGTATCTTAAAAAAATATACATTCTGCATATTGCAATACATCATAACACGGCCATAATTCACGTATCAGCTCCCCTGTGCTCTGAAGTGCTGATGGTATATTTCTGCTGATAATATATGTCTGATGTTGAGGTATATTGTATCCCAGCAGTGGGTAACGTCTGATATGGTAGAGGAACGGAGAGGGTGGTGTGGAGGTGTCATTCTGCATTATCGTGGAAAAACAGGGCAGGTTGGGGGGGGGGTTGCAGGCACGGACCTCAGAGTCTTTTCGGGAAGCGAAGCCGTGTTCCTGGGGGAACGTGGTTATTTGTTTCACTTTGACACGCCCCCCCCCCCAACACCCTCCCACCACCCACCCACCCGCCCCTCGCCCTCTGCCAGGTCATCACCGCCGCGCCCCCCCCCCCCCAGCCCCGCTCTCTCTCTCTCTCTCTGTGCTGTCACGGTAAATCGATGGGCCTCCGTGAGCCGCAGGAAATGCTCACTACCGGGAGAAGATGACACAAACTAATTAAGCTAACTGAAGGAGGCAGGAAGGCATCGGGGAGGACAGGACAGGGCTGGGGTGGGGGGGCGGGGGGGGGCAGGGGGGGGCGGGCGGGCGGGCTGGCGTGGGGAAGGCTTCCAAATTGTTGTCTCTCTCTCTCTGTGTCTGAATGCAATCGCACAGGTCATGAATATAACTCAGCGTCTGGCTGGGTGAAGACGAATGAACTGGGGTACAGTGATTTTTAAAAGGGTCGCCATGTCCTGGGGTGCAGGCAGAATTTATACATTTCCCCCCCCCCCCCCCCCCCCCCCCCCCCCCCCCCCCCCCCCCCTCCATGTTTCATTCAAGTTGGGCAGGAGCGTGTGTGTGTGTGTGTTTGTGTGTGTGTATGTGTATATGGGTGTGTGTGTTTGTGAGTTTTTCTGCGTAAGCGTGTGTGTGAGAGAGAGAGAGAGAGAGAGAGAGAGAGAGAGAGAGAGAGAGAGAGAGAGAGAGAGAGAGGGAGAGAGAGGGAGAGAGAGGGAGAGAGAGAGAGAGAGAGAGAGAGAGAGAGAGAGAGAGAGAGAGAGAGAGAGAGAGAGAGAGAGAGAGAGGGCTAACTGATAGGCTCCAGGCCTCTCTTCCTGCTTTCTAAGGCCTCCCAGTGCTGTTTACACTCAGGCCGGCTCATCAGAAAATGTGGCGCCTCTGCGCAGTATCTCAGCGGCGAGCGTGAAGACGGCTCGACTCAAAGGCGGTAAACATTTGCTCCGGCGGAGGACTGTGTTTGTTGAAGAGCGGCGGACGGACGGAGGGGATGGAGGGATGGAGGGATGGAGGGAGGGGAGAGAAAAAAAGAAAGCAAAGGAACTGAAAGCCGAACAACGCCCGGTCGCGGCCGTCTCCGCCGGTGACTGGAAGGGGCCGGCGGTTTGACGTCTGATGTCCCCCCCCCCACCCCACCCCCCCCCCCCACGTCCCCCCCCCCCCTTACCCCCCACACACTCTAAAATCCCCTCCTCTGGACTTCGCGTGTCGCCAGACTACGCCGCGCTGCGATCCCCTCGCCAGCGAGAGCGAGGGAGGTGCGTCGCTCTTCCCGGAACGGCTGAGTGCTCCTCTTTTAATCCTTACGCCCCCGGGTTCCTTTCAACACTCAAAGGATCTGTTGTGTGTACCCCCCCCCCCCACCATCATCTCATTACCCCCCCCCCCCCTCTCTGGCTCATTCTCCTGATGTAAAGCGAAGTGGAATATGAGACTAAATAAATGTCCCCGATATCTCTCTGCTCCCAGAGGGCTGTTCTCACCCAGGTGCACCCTGGGTATTACGCAGAGGGCGCCAGGTGAACAGGTGACTGTACGGTCACTAAGAGATCCTCGGTGTGGTCGTGACTGCGTGCACATCCCCAGGATTTAATGCACTTGCTCGGGGGGGGGGGTGTGGCCTAAAAAACAGGGCCCCCCCCACCGCACCCTTAAGACTGTTTTATATGAGGCCGGGACACCTCCGGGGGGGGGGGGGGTCTCACCCGCCCGCCAGAGTCTCTGCTCCGGTCTTTGCTGTAACCAGTGACATCATAACACAACGTCATCGGTAGTACTCCCCCTCCCGCTGACCTGCAGCCATTCTTACCGAATTTACCCATCGCGAAACTTCATTGGCTACGAACAAATATTGTCTCAGAAGAAATCAAGAACCCAGCGAGCAACATGAACCCGCTGTCGGCGCTTCCATCTCGATCAGACTTCGCGGAGTCTCGAAAAAAACACACAAACCCAGGCTCCGAGGGGCCTTCGGAACGTTCGCGGTGTTTGAAAAGAAACCGCTGATGCCGCAGCTCCAAGATGAGTTTTATTATTTTTTCCGTTTCTCGACGCTCGCATGCGGCAGATCAGGGGGCCCGCAGCGTTCAGCAGCGACGCCGCCGCACGCCCGGCGCGCGAGCAGGTGTGAGAATTTCTTTATCTCCGCGTCGAAAAACTCATCTGTAGCACAGTGTGAGGGAGCGCTGCGGTTACGTGTGGTTTTGTGGGGGGGGTGGGGGGGTGGGGGGGTGGGGTGGTTTGTTGTGGGGGGGAATGGAAAAATGAAAAGAAAGACAAAAACAAACTAAAACCACAGGAACAATAACAAGAAACCCGACGAGCAGCAAGGATCATTGGCCGCTCACAAACGGACCAATGGCAGCGCAGGGAGCTGGTATACGGCGGGACCCGCGGTTACGGTTGCCGGGGCCCAGCTCCATCGCCACGGCGCCCGGGGGGGGGCTGACTGACTGAGTCACAGATGCGTAGCGGCGAAGGCGCCCCAGAAAAGTGTTTTCGGTTTTTTTTTAAATTATTTCTCTTATAGCCGCTTACGTTTCCTGCGGAAGGCCGCGTGCGGTTCGGAGACTTGCTGACTGCGCCGCCCGCGGCTCCGGGTCCCGGGCCCTGCCCTACTTAGCGGCCCAGGAGGGCAGGGGGGACGCTGTCAGCGGCGGCGGCTAGGTGCGGGCGCTAGCTGCTCGCTGCCAGATAAACCTTGAAGGATTACTGGCCTAGTTTAAGTTGGGCAAAGAGGATTAGCCTCCCCCCCCCATGAGGTGAGATTCCCTGTGTCCTTCAGCAGTGAGATCCCAGAGGCGGGGTGAGGGGGGGGGGGGGTAATTTAGAGGTGCAGCTGGGGGCGGGGGGCAACTGCTAAACGCACCACAGCAAGGGGTCCTTAAGCCCCGCAGCAATTATGCAACCCCCCCCCCCCCCCCCGTTAAGTCACCTCTCCATCACCACCAATCAGTGATTGGGGCGAGGGGGGCGGGGGGAGAGGGTGGGAAATGTAGTGATCAGCAGAACAAGGGAAATGGCGGAGGTGTTGCCGTGCCGATTACATTTGAATTTCTGTGTGGTAACTGCCCTGATGCCACGAGGCCACAGGAGGGCGACAAACCTCTGAAGCTCGCACAGGGCTTCACACTGCTCCATTATACCCTGACAAATACAGCACTTAGAACAGCACCTTTCATGACACGTACCACTATTTACAATTCATTAATAAAACAAGCGTGTTACTTATTAGAGGACATTTTAGGACAGATTTAGGCAATGGGTCATTTAATAAATATATATTTTTGCAATTTTTCATTCTGCTTTAACGCCACAGAGAGGATAGAGTACAGAGGATAACCAGCAGGTCCGTAGATCTCTGTATTCACCTGGTGGTCAAAATTGGCATTGCAATACAAAACCAATGTAATTACAGATTTTGATCAAGCATGAGGTACATGAATTGAACATGCACAACTATTACTAAAACTACTTTTGGTACAAGGCTGAAACAAATAATAATAATTAAAAATTAACATAAATCATAAATTGACAGAACTCAAGAAAAGAAACATGATGGACACTGTATTCATAAAAACTTTTTTCATTTCCAGTAGAAACTGTACAAAACAATATTGTATAAAATACAGCATTTAATTTACATAAACCGAACACAATTCACTATCCAATAGGAAAACAGAAGAACCAACAACAAGCTCATGTTTGAAGATGGTTTTTGGATAGTGATCAAATCAACCTTTTCCAACTCCGGTCCTGTACATAATAAATACCCAACTTTAAAAATGACAGTTTAGGGACCATGACTATTTTTGAGCCATTTTTAAAAAATAAAAAGTAATAGTTTGGCCTAATTTAAAAAATCAATAGTTGCAGCAAATGCGGCTTAAGATAGTTTAGGATCCCGTGGCTCGAATCTCGTTGCTGTGATCAGTGACGTTGACTATCTTTGCTGTGATCAGTGACATCACAAAACAACGTCATCGATAGGACCTCACCTCCCACCAACCTTACCCATTGCGAAACTTTGTTGGCTACAAACAAATGCTGTATCAAAAGAAATCAGGAACCTAGCGAACAATATGAACCCGTTGTTGGCGCTTCCACGTCGATTAGACTTCACGTGGTCTCGAAAAAACAGTTTTACGTCGATATCAACAAACAACTTACGAAGTAAGTAATATTTCTCTTTTTAGTTTCTCTAATCGAGCTAATCGGTTGCCACAACCCGGAGAACTGCTCTTAATCCTGCCCCGGATGTGGTTAGCCTTGATGATCTGATTTAAAAATTTTTAAAAAAAGACTCTTTAGTGTTGCCAAATGTGCAGGAAGAGCAACGCTGTGCGTTTGTAACTCAGCACCCTGTGTAGCCATAACCTTAGCTTCCCAGTGGAAATACATAAATAATTACACAAGCATAGGGCAGGTGTAATACGCACAGTTGATTCGGCAGGGAACAACGCGCGGGAGTGCGGTGTATTGGTCTGCCATTTTCTTATTGTACATCCCGTCTGTTTATGCCTGAGTGTTCTCCCAAGTGTTTTACATCTACTAGTACAATGGTTTTCCTTATGCACAAATTATAATACATGTTACGATGTTTATTTCTGGCATGTCCAGATGGGCAGCAATAAGCACTTCTGCCATAAAGCAAGGGGTTAAAATGTTTCATCATTTTCCCCCTTTGGGAAAATATATTCATAAATGCCTTTTAGAAGTTTGATTTATGAAAGTTAAATTGCCTTTTCTCTTTAATCCTATTGTGCTGTTTTTAAAGTTATAAAGCCTGTTTGATCTAACCTACTTTACAATGGCATAAAGACAATCATACTGACAGTTGTAATGCGGTACAAGACGTAACGGAAACGTAACGGCTTCGTCGAAGGAACTGCTTTTCTAACGGCAGGTCTCAGCTCAGAACCGTTCTGTGCTCAGTGCTATTACCAGAACAGAACCTCAACACATCCGGACAGGAGCCTGAACGTAACCAATACCGTCACTTTTCTTATTAGGCAGTAATTCATCTCCATTGGCTCTCAATATGAAAATGAATGGAATTTTCAATATTTTAAGTATCCAGTACTACCCAAACAATAACAATAATAATAATAATAAACTTTACTATATATAAAAAAATGTGTTATCTGCTAATATACAGTAGCTCATCAAATCTAATTAACAAGATTAATTCATTGCTATGTGAAAATCTTATGTTATGCAAGCGGCTAATTCTCAGCTGTAATTATTCAATTAAATATGCAATATATAATGCTATGTCTGCTATGCCTATTGTTTAAATTTAATTTTGCGCAAGAACAGACCTGGGTCAAATACGTATTTGTTTTGGATTCAAAGACTTTTCTGTGCTTTATTGATCTTGCCTGGTGTAATTGACCCTGCCAATATGACCAGAAGGCGGGGTTGGCACTTTTTGAGAGTATTTCATTGGTTCCAATACACCAGACAAGATCAGTAAAGCGTAGAAAAGTATTTGAATCCAAAACAAATACATATTTGACCTAGGTCTGCGCAAGAACATAGACAGTTAAAAACATGGAAAATACATAAACAAAATAGGTGCTTCCTCTGGCAAGATTGTTGGTCCTTATTGATTACTTGATTACAACCCTAGAGCAGGCACTGTCTCGTAAACAAAAGGCAGATCATCCGCTCTCCAGTGGCACAAACTCTACTGTCCTCACCTAATTTACTTGCTAATCTTGGAGATACATGAACTAATCACTGCACTTTTTATAAAAAGCAAAAGCAAAAAGGTCACTGACCTCTACAGTGCTTGACTACAATTCATATTTATTATGGCGATGGCAGTGTGGACTGGTTCGTATATTTCTTAGTATATTTCTTTTTAAAAGATCTATAATCTAGATTTTACCAATTAGTCGCCCATATTGGAACTAAAACGGCAGGGAATGAATGTGTCACCATGGCATATTCATAGAATAAGCCAGTAAAGCTATGACAGATCGGACCAAGCTGAAGAAAATGTGACTTAAATGTTGGCTAAGATTGGCATTAAATTTACTGACCAAAAGACAGATGAGGCGCTGCCGTCAGGAAGCAGTTTTCCTCCTACAGTCGTTAGTCCGCTAGCAGCTTAATCTCAGACACGGTGTATCTGGTCCTGAAATATCTCCAGTTTTTTTTTTCATGCTGACGTTTTAAAAAACTAAATAAATAAAATCAGCCCTATGTTAACATACAGGGTAAAAAAGTCTCATTTTCTCAAATGGTCTACGTCAGTGGTCTCCAACCCTGGTCCTGGAGAGCTACAGGGTCTGCTGGTTTTCATAGTGACTCTGCACTTCATGAATCAATTAGAGCAGTTGATTACACAGTTAACTCAACTCGCCTGGTGTCTTGGGTCTCAATTGCTGATTTTAAGGTGAAAACAAAAACCAGCAGACCCTGTAGCTCTCCAGGACCAGGGTTGGAGACCACTGGTCTACGTGTCTCAGCCATCCCAGGATCTAGTTGGTGTCTAACTGCTGTACGGTCAGAACATTTGACGGGTTTTCCGAAACGTCGGCCATGTTACGTGCCAGTCTACCGAGGCCTGAGCTCTCTTTGTCTTCTCTGAAAGTCCCTGAGCAAACCTTACAAAAACACAGACACGCATGACACACACACACACATAAACAGATCTCTGGTTAAGTGACGTTTCCTCTCAAAACGTCTTCATAAACGTTCTGCCTCTCCATTCCCGAAAAAAGCAGCGGGCCGTTTGGATGTGCAGCACGTCGGGCGGGGCGGCGGACTCCCCCAGGCCGCCCCCCCCCTGGGTGTCTCTGGCGTCCAAAAGATCAGGTTGAGGGGCGAGCTTCACCTCAGGCCGTCCTGGTGGGGTACCCAGAGGCCCCAGAGGCCCTCAGCGTTTGCACCAGTGTCCTTCAGCAGAGTCCATGATAACCGTGGCACCAGAGCAGTGCCCCGGCCATCAGCCAACACATTCATCGTACATATTATATTCCTTAATGGAGAAACTAAAAGCTTAGGCTTAATGACAAAAATATATCCTATATATGTAGTATATGCACCAACTAGTTTGATTCAAGTTCACTTTGGCATGAAGTTGTATTTGGCTATTTTTTAATTTGGGGGGGGGGGGGGGAAAGTTTTGTCCCTTGTCCCTTTTCTTTGGAAACATACAGCATCTTCGCGTATCCTAAAAACTCAAAATGTACAAAAAGTAAGTCTGTGTGGGCGGAGTCGGTGTCCTGTCCAATCGCGTGTCAGTCCCTGGTGGATCGCGGCCCCTCATTGGCTCGGCTGCCTCAGTGCTGGCCCAAGCTGTTGGGCCGTTCCCTGTGTCCCGGGTGCAGGGGCTCCATCTCCACCACCATGTCCCCCGGGGGGGGGCTCTTATTCAGCTCCACCACCCGCGGGACCACCGTGGACCAGCGGTCTGCAGGAGAGAGAGAGAGAGAGAGAGCCAGGCTCTGTAAGTACAGCTCTGTCAGAGGTACGCGCGAGCAGCGGGGCAACGTCGGAAGCGTCCCCCACCTCTCCTCAGCCCCCGCGCGGTCTGCTGGATGCCCTGCTGGTACGTCTCGTTCTTGCCCGGGTCCTCGTTTATGATGCCCAGGTTCTGGTTCCAGTGGGACCAGTTGACCTCATCCACCCTGTGAGGGGAACACATAAAGGGGTTTCAACACGGACCGAACCGCCAAATCACAGACCCGCCAAATCACCGACCCGCCAAACCGCCCACGGCTTGTTCCCGCCGCTCAACCCCTTTAGCGCGTGAGGTCGCCAGTGTGCGGTTAGAATGTTCTTAACCGAACATTCTAATGCTGATGTCACAATCGCTACTGGTAATGGAATGCAACGGAAAGTTCTAGAACGCTAACTCAGGACTTACTATTAAACCTGCTATTCAAAGGATTCATGGAAGTTGTTACATCGTTACATTAAATAGCCCGAACCTGAAGCACCACCTGCGATCAGGTGTCCCATCCCAGTTCTTGCCCACCGTGACCATCTCTCCCGCTCGGAAAGACTTGCGCAGACACACGGGGAAGGAGCGCTCGATGTCCAAGATGGTTGTAGCCCACTGATGGAGATAGATGGGACATGTAACGTTAACTTGGGGGGGGGGGGGGGGGTGAGAGGGTAAATACTGTCGCCACAGTTCAAAGGTCCACACACGTAGAAGCTGACAGCACATACAGGAAGCACAGGCATAGGCCGCCGCGGTCAAAGGGCATGAAGACTTTTTAGTTTCCTCCTGTTGTTTCTGGAAAAACAACAGCGGGGCCAGCCCTACAAACACGAATGTCTGTGACTGACTGAGTGAGTTATGAAGTTACACCATTGGTCGGCCGAGCTATGAAGTCACACCGTTGGTCGGCCGGTCCAGCCATATACTAGGCTTTGACCTGGTCTTGTTTTATTTATTTTTTCATATTATAAATTCCAAAGCCCCCCCCCCCCCCTCACCTGCAGCTTCCAGATCTTCTTGCTCTCCTTGGAGACCTGGTCCACCGTCTCCCCCATCAGGGCGATCAGCATGTTGAGCAGCAGCACGAAGGTGAGGATGATGTAGGTGACCTGCAGGATGAGGAAGACCACGGGGTACCGGGTGTTCTCCACCATGTCCAGGTCGCCCATGCCGATGGTCAGCTTGAACAGGTTCAGCAGGAAGCGGCTGAAGGTCTGCGTGTCGCGGCACTCCGGGTAGGTGGGGCAGCCCGCGGGGGGGCACGGTTCACCTGGCCCGGGACAGGCGGGCAGGAGGGACGCCAGAGCTGGGGAGGAAGGGGGGGGGGGGTGGTTTACTAAACATCCCAAATCAGAGCACCTGAGGACAAGCTGTGACGGACGGGCGGTACGCACCTGAGGCGTACCCGATCATGAAGAGCACGTAGACCAGCAGGAACCGGAACAGGTCCTTGAACAGAATCTGAAACCCAAACGTTTTTTTGTTTTGTTTTTTTTTTAAAAACAGCGTGAGCGCGGACTCGCGGATGAGAGGCAGAGGCGGGCTCCGCGAGCTCTTCAGGGCCACGCCGTGTCACTCGATGAATGGGGCCCTAAATGACATAAACACCGCTCCCTGTCAGGCAATCAGCGCAATACAGGGCCTAAATGCACCCGGCAGCTGGGATTCCTTTACATTTAAGAGAGGGAGGAAGGGGGGAAAAAAAAAAGGTCAAAACATTGGCAGAGTACGCAATTTAGTTCCCATTCAAGCTCTGGATAAAGAATCCATACTAACCATTGAGCCACAGATCCTGTTCGGAACCTAATTACACGATTGTCTAGTACAGGATGTTCTTTATTTATTTTTATTTAAAGGATGTTGTTCTTTATTTTTTTACCCGCACCGAGTGGCACTCAAACCATCTACTGAGGGATGGAGAGTTTGGGGTCCTGCTCGCCCCCGCCCCCACCCCGCCCCACCCCACCCCCCCCATCTCAGCTCACCTTCTGAATCATGATGCTGTAGGTTCCCGTCAGCTTCAGGCCCCTGGTGAAGTAGAGGGTGTTCATCCAGCCCAGCACCAGGGCGAACACCATCACGCACAGGTAGGCCTCGATCCCGGACAGGTACAGCGCCGCGGTGACCAGCACCAGCACCGAGTACACGAAGCTGTGGCGGGAAACGGTTAAGCGGGTTAGCAGGTTAGCGTCAGGCCTTCAAGCGGTTGTCACGGCAACCCGCACCCGCGCGGCGTGCAGGCGCAGCGCAATTAGCAGCTTACGTTTTTCCGAAACGCGCGATAAAATAAAAAATAAAAAAACGCTAATATAATGACGCTCGTCTGTATCGACTGGCCTCGACACCTCTGCTTCTCTCCGAATGATCGGTTTAATTAAAGGTGATGTTAATTAGAAAATACAGCATTGGGGGGGGTTGGAGTTGGGGTGGGGGTGGGTGGGTGGGGGGTTGTGGCTCAGCTAAAACAATGAGGAGGGGCTGAAAAAGGGGGGGTTGGGGGGGGTTGGGGGTGGTTGGGGGGTGGGGGGGGGGTTGGATAAGGAAGGTCCTGAGTCTTACTAGAGCAGTTGAAAGGAGCCGTCGATGAATAAAGAGTTCACTCCCGGACATTTCTTCAGGAAAAGATCCTTAATCTAAAGAGGAGGAGAGAGAGAGACAAAGAGGGAGAGATAGGCAGACAGAGAGAGAGAGAGATAGGCAGACAGACAGAGAGAGAGAGAGAGAGACTCTTGGTTATGACAACAGAGACATTAAGGAAGTAAAACAGCGAGCAGACACACAAATGAAGAGAGATGGAGAGAGATTTCTTTTATTTTTAAAAAGATACTTTCAATCAATTCACACAATTATCAATAAATGATTTTAAGTGCCTTGGAGTATTCCAGAGAAGAGTCCATGAATAGAAATATTAAAAACAACTTTACTACAACAAAGTAAACATGTTTAAACAATTAGAAAATTTTTAAATCTTATCTAAAAAAAAGATCAAATTTTTTACATTAATCATTTACTATGCTTTGGCAAAACAAGATTATTTGTCACGCCAATAAAGCTCAATTTGAATTGAATCAAATTGAGAGAGAGAGAGAGAGAGAGCTGAGGTGGGAAGGTAAGAGAGAGAGATGGAGTGGGAGAGTGTGTGTGAGAGAGAGAGAGATGGAGTGGGAGAGTGAGTGAGAGAGAGATGGAGTGGGAGAGTGTGTGTGTGAGAGAGAGAGAGATGGAGTGGGAGAGTGAGTGAGAGAGAGATGGAGTGGGAGAGTGCGTGAGAGAGAGAGAGAGAGAGAGATGGAGTGGGAGAGAGTGTGAGTGAGAGAGAGAGAGATGGAGTGGGAGAGAGAGAGAGAAATAAAAGCCCTTGTAAATCAACAGTGACTGAATCTGAAGCTCCTAACATGTAGCACCCCAGCCTGAGGCCGGCACTGCTGACCACACATCAACCAGACAAGGCCGCGGAGCAATAAAATGAAATAATAAAACGCGAGAGTATCAGAGAGAGAACAAAACACAGATTAATCACAGAAAGAAAAAAGAAAAGAAAAAAAAACAGCACAGTGCTGCTTCCTGTTTCTAAGCGGAGCGTCAGTGCTCACTTCCTGTCGCACGGTATTCTAAACACGGACAGGTCGAGCGACCACCCGCCTGACCGCTGAACATTAAAATATCCAGTTCCCACGTCCCACACGCGAATACCGTGCAGCAATCAATCTCGGGGTGGGGGAGGGACACGCGGTCCTGTGCTGGAGCTGTGACTTAGCCTAGGGGACGCTGGAAAGAGCAGGCGACCAATGGAAGCCAGGCAGCCTCCGTCCAACAAGGCCCGTGCATTGGGGATGAGGGAAAACGCAATATGAAACTGAATTATTAATAAATTAGTCCTGAAATTGATAAATATTTAATTGGCTAATTACCTCTGCCCGAGCTTACTGCATTCGGCTTCCACTTGATTGTCTGAATTTGCAACGATGTTTTATTACACACAAAACAAAAAAAAAAAAAAAAGAGTCCGTGATCTCTTATCCAAAGAAAATTACAGGGTTTTACATGGGGAGATACGGGGAGATACATTAATTGCACAGGAGCAAGAAAAACTACATTATAATTATAATATAATCTGACATATGTACAGAATAGCATGTAATTCAGAAAATAAGCATAAAAACGGTTTTAGGCTCGTCAAAAACACCCGAAGATTTTTCCTCACGAGCAGCACACCTACGCTATACCGCTAACATGTACGTGTCGCCTGAGCGATGATCTATATCACGAGCGATTTCATTTTTCAAATCTCGGTGATTGATGGGAGGGACGGGGGTCCGGGTGCGAGGCACGAGACATAAATTTTAGGGGGAGGGTTGGAGACCGGCGGCACGCCAGCGCCCCCGCCGGAGCGCGTGCATCGCGGTAATTACGGGTTATCGTTTGTCATTTCGCTCCGGCAATACGGCAACCTAACAAGGTTCTGCCCCCCGGGGTATCTCTTAAATTGAATACGAGACTCGGGCCTTTCCAATAATGGAGCTTCAGAAGGTGGAACCCAGGGCAGGGTTGAGAGAGAGAGAGAGGCGGAATGAGAGAGAGGCAGAGAGGGAGATGGAGAGAGGGAGAGAGAGAGGGGGAGAGGGAGTGGGGAGAGGAGAGAGAGTGGGAGAGAGTGGCGTGAGGGGGGGAGAGTGGGAGGGAGAGAGAGAGATAGAGAGAGAGAAGATCTTTGGCAAAGGCAGGAAAATGAACAGGGAGGAGGGGATACTGAGTTGTGAAGAGAACCTGAAGAAAAATATCAAAGGACAAAACACAAATCGTTATCTCCTCTCTGGTAACGCTGGCAACAGTAGCAGTGAAACATTCAAAGGAATTTTTCTTAAGCTATAAAGAGCTTTGGGAATTCTACCGGGGGGGGGGGAATACCCACATTGGTGATGAAGAAGAAAATTCCTGAGAACAGCGTCACAACTTCTCCAGTCAAGCGCAGGTAGTCCGTGGAGGTGATGTAGGTGTAGGGCAGCTAAGGGGGGGGGGGGGAGGGGGGGGGGTAGAGCACACAGGGAACAAAGGGTTAGTCCCCAGAACAGATAGATACGATCCCGCCCCCACCCCTCCCCCTCCACCCCACCTCCCCGCAAGTTAAGTTTATTTGACATGGACATCAGCAATTACATTGGAGAAACCAGATGCATTGCTTACATGCTAATTCTCAACACTTGTCCACAGGAGGCTTTGGAAAAAAACAAAACAAAAGAAAAAAACAATAGAGTAAAATGTACAATTAAAATACAGGGGGAAAGAAAAAGCATTATAGTGAGAATTAACAACAATCCCCCTCAGCCAATCAGCACGTCGCACCTTTCCCCCGGAGGGCCGGTAGTAGGCCACCAGGGTGAAGATGATCATGGTGGCCAGGTAAGACACCACGCTGATGTAGAAGGTGGCCGCCGCAAACTTCTGCCACTTGGCCCGCAGGAGCTCGTTGATTGGCTCCACCGCCAGCATCTCGTGTCGATTCTGTCGAGAGACGGACGGACGGACGGACAGACGGGGGGTCAGTACGAATATCGTTTTCGAGGTCACGTAGAACACTCGCAGTCACGCGGAGGCGAGATCGGAAAAGCCGAACGCTCTTCTTCTCCACGTTTGAAATTCAAAGTGCATTTTTTTTTTTTTTGCGCAAAACAAGGGAATGCAGCACCAGACAGGAAAACAAGTGCTGATGGGGCTCTTACGTGCAGTAAACCATCAGAGAAACACACACGCCTTTAAGCTAGCACCGATACCACCGCAAGGTGTCTGTACGCTAACGGATGAATCGAACCCGCGATGTTTAAGTTACAGGACCAACACCTTAGCCGTTATGCTACACTGCCGCCCCCACACACACCTCGATGCGGCTGTTGTACACCAGGATCTCCAGCACGGACACCTCCTCCCCACAGGTGTCCACGGAGGAGAGGTCATACAGAGAGGAGTAGACCGGTCCGTACGCCCAGTCCTTAAACTTGCGGGACAGGTGACGGGTGTCCTCGTCCTTGATCTCCCGGCGAATGATGTGCTGGAACACCTGCAGGGAACAGGATGTGCTCGACAGGGTCAAAGGTCACGAAGCCAGGGATGTAATCTGAACTGACGGTTCCGCACAGCAAAATGCTCAGTGTCAAAACAATTCTGACGGAGTAGATTTTATCTGCATAAGTATAAAGGACTGAGTTCATCTTACTGTGAACGCATATGACTGTATGTCCACACGTAACTTCATAGAGTCACAAGTTATATGATTTATCCAGGTCTGACACACAGATACACACACATGCGCACGCACATACACTTGAACACATACACACGCACGTACACTCAAACACACATGCACATGTGCACACGCACATATACTCACACACACACAAGCACACACACTCACATGCACGCACTCGCACATACACACACACACTCCCCCCCACACACACAAGCACTCACACTTACACCCACTCACACACACCCGTGCATTCTGGGACACATACACATACACACTCACATACACACCCGTGCATTCTGGGACACATACACACACCCCCCCCCCCCACGCACACACACACACACGCACTCATACACGCCCCCCCCCCCACACACACACACACACCCTCCACAGACGCCGAACCTCCCCCTTCGCGCCCGGGCGGCACGCTCACCCCGATCTTGCCCAGCTTGGCGGCCATCATGAGCGGGGACATGCCGTCGCTGTCGAGCACGTCCTCCAGGCTGCAGTCGGGGTGCAGCCGGGCGCACTTGACCAGCAGCAGGTCGTACATCTTGGTGAGGAAGCGCGTGTTCTCGCGCGTGTTGTCAGCGATGTGCACCAGCGCGTGCAGCGCCGTGTTGCCCCGCGAGTCCTGCCGCCGCAGGTCCGCCGCCTTGTGCCCGTTCTCCGTCAGGTAGTGCACCATGTCTGGCTGGTTGGTGCAGGCCGCCAGCGACAGCGGCAGCTCGCCTGGTTCGGAGACGAGCGGACAGGGGTCACTCGGGCCTACTTATCCTCCAGGACACTTTATTATTATTATTATTATTATTATTATTAATAATAATAATAATAATAATAATAATCACTTTATTTATACAGCACTTTTCATGCAATGATTTGCAGCCCAAAGTGCTTCACAGAAGAGCATTCGCAATTAAAAGAATTGGAAAACAGAAAAAATTGGGCAATGGAAAATATACACAATAAAAATAAAACGATTATACAGGAGAATAATAAGATGCATTATTATCCTTTACTTCAGAGGTAACCAACCCTATTCCTGTAGATCTACAGTCTCCTTTAGATTTTCATTCCAAACCTAACAAAGCAAACCTCAATCAACAGCTAGAACAGGGCTGCCCAACCCTGTTCCTGGTACAGTACAGTAGCTCTCCAGGAACAGGGTTGGTTACCTCTGAAGTAAAGGATAATAATGCATCTTATTATTCTCCCATTTTATGTACAAGGCTTTGTATAATTGTATTATTTTTATTGTATATATTTTCCATTGCCCTATTTTTTCTGTTTTCCACTGGTTACCACTGGTTTACTCTGAGGATGCTGTTAACTGATCCGAACATCACCACACTTCCAACCCCACCATTTTTCTACCTGTAGTGCTATATGCAGAAAATCAGCTCTTGCTCATGCAACTGTTACCGCTAATTAATTAGATGACCCAATAATGTAGTTCATTTGCTTTGCTGTAAAATCGGAATTATTCCTGTGTAGCTGAAACCCAGCTGGGAACGCTGAACCTCTATTTTATAAAGAGGTGAAGCTAATTATAATACACAAGCGGGGGTAGCTATAATGAGCGATCGCGCGCGCTCTGACGCTACGGTGCGGTAAACCGGAGGTGGTCTGGCACGGAGCCAGCCAGGCTAGTCCGAATCGAGAGCTCGCGCGAATGCGCTTCAACTGTCACTCTGGGGGCCGTTGGGACAAAAGAAGCCGTTGATCTAGTTTCTTTAGCCCCCCCCCCCCGTTCTCCCCTCCGTGAAAGCCGCTTTAGACGGATATTTGAGAAAACGGTTCGTCCAAACCGCGGTGCTCCCGGCTATCCCTGTGACAGAGCGCGGAGGGAAGGCTGAGACTGAGCTGTTGCCACGGGTGACAGATTACTTCGCGCTGTCACCTCGCATAGAAACGCTCCTCTTCATCAATTTGCACGGGTCCTCGGTGTGTTTTTGCGTGATTACTAAATCATATTAGCTGTCAGCGCCGCCAGCTTCTCAATTCAGTTGCACCACGAAGCCTCCACAACAAATTACTCATACCCATAGTCATGTTGTGCAGCACAGGGATTTCGAGATCGACAGCAGCTGTAGCTTAACCCTAATATAAAATCATTACCGGCAAGTTAAGGATGTAAACATTAGGCCACAATGAAATCATCAGGCCAAAAAAAATGGGGAATTTTTGGGGAAAATGATAACGACTATCCGGATTGTGCGTCCAGCGAAATGAGTTGTTGAAGAAGTGGGTGATTACACCTGAGGGCTGATGGCTTTAACGTCAGCAGCCCTGTCCGCTGTGACAGACGCAGGGCATCCTCTCTCTCTGTGGTGGGGAGGAGATGAACTTTAACTCCGAACCACGTGCATTATGGCCTCTTGCCAGCAGAGGGCAGTGCATAGCCAGGAGCCAACGGCCTTTCAGCCACAGACCTCTATGTGTTCTGTGGCAGGAACTATGAGGTTTTTTTTTTGTTTTTTTTTCCACATTAAAGACAGAGGCACCTTTCAGAAAATGGGCGTATGCACTTTCTTGTCCTATTTATAGAAATTAATTTCTTATTCATTAATAAGCACTGAATTCAATTTATTTCTACCTCAGTCTTCAGGTCTTCCTACTCATTACCTCCTGCTGCCGATGTAGGGTTTGTTTTCCGGTTTTTTGGGTAGGAAATGACGCACATGTGGCACTGCAGGCGTCAGTACTCTCTCCTAACTACGCACAACAATGTTCAGAACTCTTACAGAGTACATAGGGTCTGTACTGGACTCACAGAGTCCAAATACATCTGTTAGAATTGAATTAACACTGGACATCTTACAGTGGTAGGATCTTGGCGTTCTGTACCCCTGTACAGAACAAACTGACATAGCAAGTCTTATACAGCTGTTCTACACTTTATTTTGAAGCACACATCTTTTAAAGAGTAGCACTTAATTCCAAATGATTGGAGCCATATGGCTGTTTTAAAAAAAAACGAGCCAACATCGAGTGACACTCACGAAGTTGCAAAATCGTAAAATAGTATTTTTTGTAAAAAAATTACCTCATTACATCTGGAAAAAAAGCAGCACAACAAAAATATGGGAAATTATGAAAGACTAGGGAGTGGAAACCGTTCATTTTGAACATCAGAGACCCGTGCGGTGAGACAACACTAGCCAACAGAACGGCGAAGGGCCTATAAATAGCCATGTGAACGTGTCTGTTGATCCAGATGCAGCGGACCTCAATGGCGGCGTCACTGTGAAATCCACTTTATTTGGCGGTTTATGCAAATTTCCGCGTCGTGGGGGCTGGCCAAACCGTCCGGGGGCCTCCGACCAAAACCCTACGTCTACACGGTTTATTTGGGTGCTTGAGTGCCAGGTGGGTGGGGACGTATTCTCCAGGGGGGGCAGGCCCACACCCCCTAACCCACATGCAGAGGTTGGCCAAGCAGAGCGGTGAATTGTGGGTGACCTGGGGAGAGCGAGAGGGAGAGGGAGAGAGGGCGGATCCGCTCACCGAAGTAGAAGTAGCCGCCCTCGTCTTTGGGCTGGAAGAAGCGCCCTCGAGCCTGAGCGTGAACGTCGGCCCCCTTCTCCACCAGGAGCTCCACGTAGTGCTTACAGCGCCTCTCTATGGCTATGTGCAGCGCTGTCTGACCTGGGGGGTGGTGGGGGGGGGGAGGGGGGGTAGAGAGAGGGGAAGAGGAGGAGGGAGAGAGGGAGAGGAGGAGGACAGCAACAAGGGGGTAGAAAGAAAGATGGAGATAGCGAGCCAGAGAGGAGAGTGAAAAAAGGGAGAGGGAGAATATTTATTTAATGAAAAAAATCTGAAAAAATAATCTATACTACATGTATAATACATGTATAACGCGAATACACATTTCAAATACACGCATTTTAAATTATACCCATCTCTGCCGATGGTGTCTTGTCACAGTGAAGGTAACAAGAACAACATCATTCAGAGAGTGAGTATTATCGCCTTCTTTTAAAAAATAAATAAATAAATAAAAACATCTCACCTAGGAGAGTTTTTTGTTCTGTGAATTTCAGCACCCCAGTCAACGCAGTTGCACTTAACAACCAAGCTTGGTGCCAAACATTTGTGTTCAAAACAAAGGTAACTCCACTAATGCCTCGTCACAGCAGTTAAAATAAAATAAAAAACTGCTATTAAAGCATTTCCTGACACCATTAACAGAACAGGTGGAATAGTGTCAGAACTTATTACTTTAATTTCTCCTTGTTCTTGCTGGAAAATTAGCATATTGGACTTTTTACGCTTCCCAGTCTAATATTCCCAGGATTGTCTTGGAAGAAAGGGAGAGTTAATTACCCGCATTATAAATTTCTCCATTATTAATTATTAAGTGAATCTCATTATAAATTCAATTCTAATTGCAGTTCAAATAAAATGCCTACCTATAGAAAAATTAAACTAAAATTTAAAGTCAAAGTAAAAAAAACAATGTACAACAAAATACACCACTACTTAAATATACAATAAAATATATCACTAAATTGGGGGAAAAAAAGTTAAATTGGGTAGGAGAGGGTGTGGAGGTGTGGGTGGGGCAGGGGTAACTCATCAAAGTGGGAGTGGTTATCTCATCAAAAAAAACATAGGCAGTCTCCAGCGTCTAAGTCCCAAAGTTGCCACCAGAAATGCATTAGGGCTGGGGTTGAAGTTGATACTGCCGCACATAGCGATATTTGAAAATGACAAGCAATGACGCAGTATCATATTTAATGTTTTTTTTCCATCCAAGTTTTTAAAATCCTTCGAATGCTGTCAAGCCCGATACGATACACATTAATAAACCTTCCTGGAGTCTGGACGGCAGCCAACCCAAACACATTTATGTAAGCACTTTTCAGAGTGCTTATATTCATCAGGACGGTGTCTTGGCTGTTCCATACAGACCCCTGACCCAACTGCTCCTTTAACGGCTTGCATAGGAACGGATGTTGATGTTCTGAGATCGAACGCGTACTCGTGTAACAGGTGCAAAGCAAACGAAACAAAACAAAAAAAAAGAGATGCGTGTGTCAGAAGGTAGTCACCGGGCCTGCCAGAAATAACAGAACGAGCGAACGCTCACCAAAATTCAAAGCCGAAAAATCTCCCGAGGCACTCTTCATAGAAGGCCTACCCTGAGCCTGCTTCACACCACTGGAATGGAGCAGGAATTCCCCGTCCTTAATCCGGTTTATTTAGGCGAAATCGTAAGGTTACCGTGTTACAAAGGCTCCCACAGAATGAAGAGATTAAGGGGGGCTGCGGGGGAGAAAATTCCCCCCCCCCCCGCCCAAACGAAAAAGAGAATGAGACAACAAAACGTCCCCCCCCCCCCAGCCTCAGTCATCGACTTCAAAAGAACGCTCAAAAAAACAAACCGTGACTCGATAGATATCGAACCTTTCTCTTCTAAAACAGGCGGAAGCCCCCGGCAGCTATCTGTAGACGAAAATGACAGCTGTGCCGATTTATAAGGATGAGAACCTTATTAAAAAAGATCGCAACATTTTGTCAACGGAAAGAAAAATGCCTTCAGTCCGATTTTCAATATCTTCCACGTGAAGCAACAAAGATGTCACCAGCAACTATACAATATTAAAATTATTATATGTTATATTAACGGTATCCTCACTCCTCATGTTTTTTATTTTGTTTGTTTTTTTTTACATCACACAGCATCCCATTCCTAAAACTAAAATAAAATGTGTGTTATATATTTGATGAGTGAAGCTCAGGATGATGATTGATCAATCAAAAAAAATTTTAAATCTCAAGCTGAAAACTAAAAAATGTAGTGAAGCAAGTTGCCTTGAAATATTGAGTATTCTAAACTGGTTTTTTTTTTTTACAGTGGGGCCACACATCCCAGCCTGTTGGAGAAGTGAGCGATGTGTAATTTTAATCAGAGGTATGTTGAGATTGGGAGGCGCCATTTTAACTTCCACACGCTCAGAGGTGAACAGAAATGGAACACCGACCGTACTTGGCCATCCACTTTCGAGAGGAACTGCATTTAATGTGGCTCTGTGTTTGTTTGTGAGCATAAAAATAGAAAAAAAAACACTTTGACGGGTGGCTAAAAGTAGGTACTGGAGCAACTGGGTTAGGACTCCACAGGAAAGCCAAAAATAATTAAATCCGAGACATTAAATCCAAAAACCAGGCTAAGGAATGAAAAGCATGTTTGAATTGGTGTGTGTCAAATTTGCCGGTCTCATTTACAAATCATAAATAGAAGCAGCATTGAGTAATAAATTAAAGAATCCACGGTTCTGGGTGGTCAATTTTCCTCTTGCCTTGACTCTGTTGCATGTCAAGGTTAATGTCAAGTTACAGGCTTATAGGTGCCACTAGATAGACTACATAACTACCGATATTTAGCATGCCTTCTGGTGCTATCATCTGTGGAAGTTATTACATATATCTGAATATTATCATCTAAAATCAGCAGAACGTGGGTATGTCATTTGCAACACTTGCCAGGGCAAAGTGTAAGGTACTTCTGTCTCAAAAAAAAAAAACTGTGCTGTAACAATTTTTCTGATAACATAACAGTTACATAAGGCGAAAAAAAAAATAATAATTTCAATATCAGCACTCATATTACTGATAAAAGATCTGAAAATAACAGTTATTCGGAATGGCGAAAGAAGACAAAGTGAAATCATAATATTCCTGATGTCATCGCTGACAGTTGTCATAGCGGAGACTTAGCGAGTCGAATGGGGGTAATGTAAGATCTGTGGGGTCAATCTAGGCATTACGAATTTTAACGGACACCCCTGTCCGGTGGTGTTCTGAAGGAGCCAATGAGAAGGCTTCGGTCTGGGCGAGGTCAGGCTTGCTGGACTGACGGGGCGGCCACGGACCGGCAGGGGCGGGGCACGCTCGGCTCGCCCCCCCCCCCCCCACCGTTTCCAGGAAGGGCCCCGCCCACGGAAGAACGAATGAGGCTGACGTGCGGGGTGCGTTGCCCGGCAACAGGGGGTCAGGGGTCAGGGGTCAGGGGTTAAAGGTTGGAACAGTGCACATGTGGGGGGGGGGGAGAACGCAGGAAACAGGAAACAGGGAGCCTCACCCCGGTAGTAGACGTCCCGGAAGGGCGTGTTGACAAACTCCCGCAGGTTGCCCGTCCGCTCGGCTACGTCGATCAGGAAGGGGATGGTGTCGTTCCGACCGCCGAACAGGTTGAGCAGCGCTTTGGGCAGGCAGGTCTTCCCCGTGGAGGGCTCTGGACGGAAGAGGGGAGGGAGCGAGGGAGGGGAGAGGAGAGGACATGGAGATAGAGAGAGGAAAGGATAGGGTTATTAACACAACACTACATAATGACGAGAACTGGCCATTCAGCCCAACAATGCTCGCCATTTTTCCTGACTGAATTAGTGCTCTGATTACCTACAGACTAGATAGTTTCTAACAGCATATCAAGCCTGGTCTTGAAAATCCCCAGGGTTTCTGACTCTGCTACCTGACCTGGCAGGCTATTCCACACATTGACTACTCTCTGCGTGAAAAAATTCTTCCTAATATTGGTTAGCATAGTTAACTTGCGCTAGCACTTTGCTGATGCAGAATCTTTTCTCACTGGTCTGGGTATGCTGTGAGACAGGTCTGGAACTACAGCTCCCAGAAGGCACTTCAGTTTCTCCTATATTGTAGCTTGGCCTGATTATCCGCTAAGTGACTGTAACGTAATGAAAGTGCGCTGTGTGGAGTCTCTGGGTTTTGGCGAACAGTGAAATCTTCACCTCAAAAATCCTTCTGCTCATTTATATCAAAATGTGAGAACAAGCACGTAGAGCAGGAAGGCCTGGTTCTTGCGATTTGTGTTAAAGTGGTAAAGCTTTCTACTCTCTTTTCAGTCACTCTTCAGTGCGGACAGACAGTTTGCCGTGACTTCTGGCTGCTACTTGTCAGATGCGGTCAAAGCCCCCGTCACCAGAGGTCACAGGAAACGATCCCTGGGCCCCACCCCTCCCTCCCCTCCCCCCCCCCCCCCCACTCACAATAGCTCTGAAATAGCTTCTCTTCCACCGGCCTCCCTCAAACAAAGCCTAAAAATAACAGCCGCGAGGGAGAAATACTTTAGGTTAATGTTTTGGCGGGAAGGGGAGAGAGTTTAAACAACTCTCTGCGATTAACAAGCTCCTTGTCCGCTGGCTTTCCGTAGAAGCGCCACACAGCGCTGAACAGACGGTGAGAAAAGGGTCCCCTAACCCAGCACGTTCTGCGACTTTGATGGTGTTGTAACTTGTGGACAAATAACATGTGGTCCGACCAAAGGTCCTCTCCAATTCGACCGTTCCTATAACAGTAGGCTGAGAACCCTGAATCCGCTTGTGAGGGGGATTTTCAGGCATTTGGCACCTAAGTGCACGAGGCGTGGTTTGAGAACTTTTGCCAGTATTCTTTAAGTATTCCGAGTAGGTATTTGATAGTATTCCTGCTCAGTCCAAGAGATGGGGGTTTTCGGGGGAAGGCAATTTTAATTTCTCTCGTTTAGTAATTGTTTTATTGAATAATTTTAATTTTAGCGATGTCCCTTGCCATAAAAAAAACATAAAAATGGGTCCTTGCCCAAACATAATGTATTTAAATCTTGATGGCAGATCAGGCTCCCACTTCCTGCTGTAAATCACCCCGCCTCCACCTCTTTCTGATTGGGCGCCACATTGACAGCACCAATCACATGCAATGCTGCTCACAGAAGGCATTTCAATGCATAAAAGTCCTGCGTGTGTAAAAAAACACATATTGCACCTACTAACATAAATGTCTTATGTACTGAATAAATAGTGTTTTCCCTCAGATATGATTTATAAAAACAACTCGATTCAAAGCTCTGTAGCTCAGGATTGGACACGTTTCTAAGTGTCATTATCTTAAATCTTATTTTTTATTTTTAAAAATTTATTTTGTACTGTTTGAATCGTCCTGTTTTGTCTGATTTAATTGTATTTCCTGGAACTGAAAAATAGATTTTAATCTCAATGGGACTCTCCTGGTGAAACAAAGGATAAATGAATAAATAAATGACTAAATAAACACAACCAGGTTGCCGTCTTTCCTTCTGTTGGGATCTGACCTTTGAACTCCTCGTCCGTCAGCCTCTTGTCCGTGCCCAGGAGGTACTCGAGCAGCCCCTCCAGGGCCCGGGCGTCGCCCCGGGACACCGCGCTGAAGAGGATGGCGCGATTAAACACCTTCAGCACCTTCGGGGGGTCGGGGGTCACGCTCCTATCCGGCTCGACCTCCGTCTTACTGCGGGAGAGAGACCAAAAACGCGCACGGAGTCGGTTAGGAGAAGAGAGAGTCACTACTGATACCCATCGCCAGGTGAGCAGCTCAAGTTGCAATTCTTTCATCTTTTTTTTTTTTTTCATGTTTATTCTTCCAGCGAGAACATTTCTTCTGCATACAGAACAGAGCCAGGCAATAGAAGTATTGGCAGTCTTGATGCCCAGGAAGAAAAGGTTTTTTTTTTTTTCTTCTTCTTTCATCGGCTGGCTTTGAGTTCAACATCTTGAGCACCTGGTTCGAATAGCAAAGAAATTCCGGGAAGCTACTGGTCGGTTAATCGAAAAGTGTTTTGCAGCTGTGCGTGGTCTCTCAGTTCGTTGATGACATACCCACACAGCGGATGATCAGACACGTCACATTCCTGAAGGAAAATCCAGAGATTAATTAAACGAATTAATTTTTCACCAAATTAATTTTCAGATCAGAATAACTGAATTTCAGATTGGACCTTCCCGATCTTTCTTTAGGACCCAATACCTGGTGGAAAGATATGAAGTCTCGTTGCATACAGATGTTACAAAAAACATTTGCGTGCTACAAAAAACGTAGTTCAGAGCACCTTGTTCTCGCACCCCCGCCCCGCCCAGCCCAGCCCCAGCCCCGCCCCACCCCGCCGCGGCAGGCCCCTGTTGGTGAGGCATCGTTTGGCGGCACTGTTGACGCGAGCGGCTGTGCCAAAAACTACGAACCCAAACTCACTCGCTCCCTCCGCCCTCCTCCACCGCGCCGTAAACAGAGCTCTCTGTGTTCGGGGGGGGGGGGGGGGGACGGCCGGCACCGGAGTCGGCAACAGGGCGTGACTCAAACCTTACTTCACCGGCACCTCAGACGACAACGCGGCTCTCTGTGGCCCTCCCGAACACACCTACGCCAGCGTGGCTTTGGGTACGAACGCCCGGCCCGGCTGCACAGCTGAGCAAGCAGCCCCGCGACAAGAGCTTACTCAGAAAGGTAAGGGTCACCAAGAGACCACGGACACACACACAAATACACACACACACACGAACAAACACAAACACACATACACACACACACACAAACAAACACACACACACGCACACGCACACACACAAAAACACGCGCACACACATCAAAGATTTGAAGGCCAGAACCTTCTCATATTCGGCCGTCTACAACGTCTGTAAATAAAATAAACGCTGCATTAATCTACACAGTAAACACTTTAAAACAGCAGCAGTGCACATCCATGGCTGCTTAATTAGACTCAGATGAGCACCCCCCACAGAGACATCCAGATGCAGATCCATGCGTGAATGAGCTCCACGGCACCAGCTTCAAACTCACCCCAGGGGTTGCCAGATGCCCGTCATTATCCCCTCCCATATTTTTATAAAAATCCCCCACCTTTAATTCACGCCTTACACATTTCCAAAAGCTTTTCCCTAAGCCACCTTTTTTTTTAGTTTTTTTTTTTTTTAAAAGAGTAATTGACTCCAATACATTTTTTTTTTCCACTGAAGTGTACCAAAAGTTTACTTCATACATTTTGGGTTTTTAAAAAAAAAAAAATTTTAATTATTATTTGTGACCCAAAGCTCACCCCCGAGGCAGCATCTTCCTCTTGCGCTTCTGATTGGCCGGCTGGCGGTAGGTGCCGTAGTCGAAGAGCGAGTCCATGGGCGCCTTCTTGGGGCCGATCACCACGGGCGACTCGTAGCTGGAGGACTCCAGGGGGTCCGTCGAGTTCGACGGCCCCTTCTTGAAGGCCCCCTGGAACTTCATGCGGAGGTTCTGCCGGTTCTCCCCGGGCCTGGGGGGGGGCTGGGGGGCGGCGGCGGCGGCGGACGGGGGAGTCTCCTCGCTCTCGAAGAGGTTGGCGAGCGAGGACAGCGGGAAGGAGGCGTCGTTCTCCGCCGGGACCTCGCCCCCCCCCCCGGCCACGCCGGTGGGGGGCACGTCCGGCTCTGTCATGGCGAGACGGTACCGTCCCGGGATGCTCGAGGTGGAGGGAACCTGCAGGGGCGAGGGGTGAGGGGTGAGCGAGGGGGCACATGCAATCACCCAATCAGATTCCAAGAACACAACACAGCAGACAGTCCCCCTCCTGTTTCACTGATCACCTGAGATCAGTCACCTGAACACACCTACGGGGCCATTTGAACAAGAAAATTAAACTCAACTAAACTAAATTAAGTTAAACTAAAATCAGCAATTACTGTAAGAGTCATTTATGATGGAACGGAACATGTCGGTCACTGGATACGATGCTATGTAACTGGTCAACGGACTCTTTGTACTTTGAGCTGGCCCCATGTGACCACTCCTATGGGCAGAGTTATGGTCTACTGACCCTGTGGTGTGGTGTGCTGTGATGACCACAGGGCATCAGACTGCCCAGTCCTGACCTTTGGAGCGGTGGAATTTTTCCGAAATTTGTTTTAGACCAGGAAGTTTCTTTCAGTTTTCTCAACGGCGTGACGGAAGTCTGCTTCATGATTGCAAGATTGCACTGCCCTCCAGCAACTCCTTGTTGAGCTTTGCTGTTGCACAAGGTTTGCTGTTGCATAAGGTTTAGTGCTAAGTCAATACTAACAGAGTTCACATTAGTCCAAGTGTACTTTTAATTGAACATCTTGCAGTGTAAGCACTCACTGCATTACAAAATTGGCAAAACATTTTTAATAGCCTATTTACGTTACGATTGCCAAAACAGTTTTGACGATTTTAAAACACGACATCAGCTTTATCCAAGCTGCAATCGAATGCTGTTGCTCTCTCTCTCTCTCTGTCTCTCTCTCTCTTCATCCAGACATACTTAGGACACAAGAAAACAGCTGGGTTACCACAGACAGCGGCGCATGGTGAGACAAAGCACTAATGAACGCGATACTCATTTGGCCACGCTGTTTGCAAGAAGCCGTCGCTGACAGACGACCAGGTTTCACTCAGCGATGCCGCGTGCGTCGCCATCATCGCGGTAACAAATTCCACTCATTAGCCTCGCAGTCCAATTTAGCGGGAAAAGACACTGACAGCTCCAGCTGATCCCCGCTATTTCCATCTTACTTCATTAACTCGGGAATGAAAACGCCGTCCGTTTCCCTGCGATCGAATTGAATAATCGACAAATACATTTTTTTTTAAAAATCCAATATTATTTGCGGTGAAAGCATTAGATTCTCTCAGGAGAGGCTATTGGTGTCTGCTCAAAGTATGGGAAGAACTACATGTGCTGAAAAAAAGGACCCAGTGTTACTCTACGAGTCAGACAGAGCTTCAAATCTCTTCCTGCTTCTCCAAAGTTATCTATTACTATCACAAACATTTTATCGCTGTCCCCTAGCAGGACCCCTTTGGTGTCCCAGAGAACTACTAGCCATGGTGGGCATTGTTCCCATCGTAATGAGGGCCTACATTTTTCAAAAATACAGTCCAGTAAGTGCACACAAATCTGCATAGTTAAATAAACAGAAAGACACTATATTAGATTCATTATTCATTATTATTTCCCAGCATGCACACACGCCCACGCATATTTACATATTTGTATATTTGTTTGTCTTCTGTTGCCTATACATTGTGGATGTTCTTCTTAATAACCCGTATAATGTTGACAGGTTTTTGTCTTAAATGTATAAGCTGCTGCTCCACCTCAGTGTTTAAGATGCCAAACTGTAATGGATGCCTGGCATTATTTCATGACCAGGAAAAGCATAAATATCAGCAATTGGTGACTCAACATGGCCTTATCAGTCACTTGAACAACCACACCTGTCCCAGAATAGATAAGACGCAGATACACAGCAATTTTGGGATATCAGGGACACTCGTACAAAAGGCATTATCTCTTTTTATTTATAAATGGCTTGATTCAGACAGGAGATTGCTGCCAGGGAACTGACTGCTTCCGTTATGTATATTTAGACCCCGCGTAGAGTACACATCTTCAGATACGCTTATCACCATTGTTACTCCATTTCCCCAGTTTTTTTTACTTTAGGGAAGTTTGCCCCTGTCCATGCACATTAATTTAAATGGAATGACAATTGTGCCCAGTGTTACGGAACAAGGTCTTTCCAGCAAAAACAAAGACAGTTGCAGCTCTTTTGGCCGGCATGCAGTTCAAACCATTTGTTTTTAGCAGCTCCAGGTTTTTTAAATTTTTTTAATGAACTTAAAAACTATTTGCAACTGACTAAATGCTGTAGTATCCCAGCAGGCAGTGGTACAGTCATTACCGCTTTTGGGCCTGAGAAAAAATGCTCATTAACAAAGAATCCCAGCTAGTAGGCATGCAGTAGCCCACTAGCGTCACATCTGTCGGTCCGTTAGTGTTTAGAAACGCGTCACCAAATTGTTCTATTAACGAGCCGTACTGGCAGGTCAGCCCACGTGAGAATCAGCTGTTCAGAGAATGCGAATGAGTTGATGAACGGTGTAATGCAGACCCGGGTCAAATACGCATTTGTTTTGGATTCAAATACTTTTTCTGTGCTCTATTGATCTTGCCTGGTGTAATTTTGGCCTGCCAATATGACCAGAAGTTTGGGGTTTGCACTGTTTGAAGGTATTTCATTGGTTCCAATACACCAGACAAGATCACCAAAGTGTGGAAAAGTATTTGGATCCAAAACAAATACGTATTTGACCCAGGTCTGGTGTAATGCCCATTTGCAAAAACGCTGGCACTGTGGTTGTCCACGCAAGTTCGGTAGGTGCTTGCTGGTCTTTATCGAGGTTCCCGCCAACGTGGCTAGCTCCTACTATGATCACAGTTAGATTCCCTGGGCCTATGAATATCCACAGCCTGTTCTTCCAGAATGTTTTGCTCAGTTATCTTGAGCAGCCTCCCTCCGCCATATTGTACACAGCTCCTGTGATTTTAACAATAACACTTAAAGTTTAAAAACACAATACCCCAGCATTCCACCTCCACCAGATTTATAATATACCCTCTCTCTGTAGATGTTTGGCATTCCTTCAATACTTATTCTAAGGCACAATACGTTCAGCGACTGGCTTCATTTTATTACCAACATAACTCTCATACATCTTCGGTTACGGGCCTTGCTTATAATCAGAAAAGCCTGTTACATAAGAAAGTGTATTTGGCTGAGTTCCTTCCGTATACTTTTACTGCAGTCGTTCGATGTAAATGGGATACAGGCGTCACCGTTATCTACTTGCTCATCGATACCGATGGCAGAATTAATTTCTCACTGGTGAACATTCAATCTCCGGCATCTGAGCGTCACGGCAACACAAGACTTTGGGCAGAAAGCGGCACCGTCCTGTCACAGGAGGAAAAAACAAACAAATAAATCCTGCTTATTTATCCGGAAACTCTCTGTGGTGTTGCAGGAAGTGAGTGCGAGAGGGAATGATGTGTCTCAGCTGGAGGAGTCCCACGTTCAGGTTTTGGGTTTGGGCGACTTTTCCCACGCGCACACACACACACACACACACACACACGCACACACACGCATGCACACACACACGCACGCACACGCACACACCCAGACCCACACACGCACACACGCACACACGCACACACGCACATACACACACACACACACACACACACAGGTACAACAAAGTTGGAGACTTTTTTTAGCCACTGGAGTCAACCGCACGGTTTGACGCTGGGCATCGTCCCCAGCCCATACTGTACACACAGTGTGTGCGGAGAACAGAGCGATAATTCACCAGCGTGGCGTGAGGTCACGGTACAAGAGCTCCACTGAGATGACGTAAGCCCCCCCCCCCCCCCCCCCCACTTCCCACAACCGTTTCCTGCTGGGGCCCCCCATCCCAGACGCCCGTCTGCACACAGAAGCATACGCCCCAAGTTCTCACACCACTGGCCTGTTTTGTTTATCATGGGGGGGGGGGGGGGGGGCGGGGGGCTCAGGGGCGGGCGGGGGGGGGGTTGGTGGGTCCAGTGAGAAGATCATGAGCTGGAGTCAGCCGAAGTGGAATACAAACAAAGTCACCGGGTGTGGGCGGCGGGGGGGTGGGGGGGGGGGGAGACTGGCCAGGGGAAACGGACTCTCTTCCCGAGAGAGTGCAGGGCTTCTTTACAGTCTCAGCAGAAACAAAAAAAACCAGGGGCTTAATTTTCTCAGGCAATCAAAACACGACGTGTGAGTCATCCCAGAGGTGTCCGGGAAAGCAGGTTTTGCGTCGAACGGAGACAGCGGACAAGCGACAAATGGCCTCGGCCACGAGAATACCGCCAGCCAACAATCATCGCCGTCACCACCAATTCCTCGTCTGAGACTTTCTGACACTGAACCGCAAGACAAACAAAACAAAAGGTTTGGATAAGATACGACTGGGAAAGAATAAGATTGTGTATGTGTACATACTCCCCCACCCCGCCCACCCCCTTACAAAGATATACAGTACCAAGACTTCCTCTCTTGGAACACTGCAGCTCTGACACAACACAGAATCTCCCGAGAGCGTCGTGTGTTCAAGGGGTTGTGGGATACGGAAGTCATCCACATAAGTCCCGCTGTTCTAGAAGCTGCCGTTCTGACAAGTCAAAACCTGTCGTTAAAATTTTTACCGCCAGCCCGCCAGACTCGCCAGTTCACTGTTCAACCGTACAAAAGGGCCATGTTGTTCTCATGTAGCAAGCCCTGTGCCTTACGATATAGGCCTTGAGATAGCGCTCATATATTTAACTGATTTCCCTTTTATTTCCACTTGCAGGTCTAACATGCGGATCTCGATCATGCCACACAAATGTGGGAAAATAAAAATAGTAAAAGCGACCGACAATAAAGTTACATTCATGGAGACTGTTTTGCCTATCATTCTCAAACTTTGACCTCATGATTGTTCCTATCTTATGTATTTTGCAGTTTTTCCACTGAAACAGATTTATTTTTTGTCATAAATGTGTTCAAACACAAATTCATTCACTTCACTGTGGTTCTTGAATGAACATGATTTCACATCTATCTGAATCACAAAATGACATTGTTAGAATTTTTATTTATTTATTTATTTTTACATTTTTTCACTTATTAGACATAAGACAATCAGATTGAGCTGAATGAAAATAACCCAAGATTTCTCTTTAACACGGTAAACAAACTAACAAACTAAAATTAAATCTCCGGCATCTGCGAGTCACACTCTCAATTACAGCAGTAATGGCTTCACAACCTTTATTTAATGAGAAATTAGAGACTATCAGAGGCCGGATCTGCCAGACGTCTTCTTCTCCGAGCATCACTTTCCCGAAAAGCCTGTGAAAAGGCTGGCAATGACATACTGCAGAATAAAGCTCCGATTGAAACGCTACACCGTTTAATTCCTACTGGAGCAGATGAGCTGACCAAACTGGTTATACTTTCAATACCAGCTACATGCCCACTTGATCCAACGCCAACAGCAATGGTTAAAGAAAACTTCCGCCTCTGCTGGGCCAACACAAACTTAAAATCATTAAGACATCCCAGTGAACAGGATGCGGGTTGCAGTTCCTGAAGATGGCTGCTGTTAGACCAATATTTATAAGATAAGGTACAATTTATTAAACCCCCGTGGGGTAATCTGTCCTCTGCTTTTAACCCGTCCTAGTTGCTTAGGAGCAGTGGGCAGCTACAGTGCACAGCGCCCGGGGACTGACTCCAGTTCTGAGGCCAGTGCCTTAGTCGAGGGCAATGGCAGGAGTGCACCTAACCTGACATAATGGTAAATGGTAAATGGACTGCATTTATATAGCGCTTTTATCCAAAGCGCTTTACAATTGATGCCTCTCATTCGCCAGAGCAGCTATGGGTTAGGGGTTAGGTGTCTTGCTCAAGGACACTTCGACATGCCCAGGGCGGGGTTTGAACCGGCAACCCTCCGACTGCCAGACAATCGGTCTTACCTCCTGAGCTATGTCGCCCCATCATGCATGTCTTTTGGTGTGGGAGGAGAACGGAGTTCCCGGAGGAAACCCACGCGAACACGGGGAGAGCATGCGAGCCCCACACAGAGAAGATCCGGTTGGCTGGGACTCAAACCCGTAACCTCCTTCTTGTGCTAACAGTGATAACCGCTGTGCCACCTTGCCACCCAAACCTCATCCTAAGAAACCTCATCGGTAACAAATCTCATCTCGAGCCCTGATGATCTAATAAAAACTACAGACCTTTCCTCAAAAGTCTGTTTCCTCTCTAAGATACTAGCGACCGCCGTTGTTACACAACTCAGTGCGAACAATATCCTTGAAACTTTCCAGGGAGGATTTAGGTCTAACCACAGTTCTTAACCGCACTTGTCGAGGCTGTACATGATTTACTACTGCCATCACACTGCAATTCTCTATCTACACAAATGCTTCTCTTTCAAAGTGTTCCATGGACTAGCACAAATATATTTATCAGACATGCTTCAACCTCACAAGCTCATTCTCAAGATGCAGGTTTTCTAGTAGTCCCAAGAATTTCCAAAAGGTTTGACAGGTGTCTTTCAGTGTAAAAACAGCAAAATACTTAAGACTAAAGTATTTTGTCCAAAAGCTTGAAAAAAAGAGGAAAAATGTAATTTTATTATTCAGATGGATATGTTTTGGAAGGTTATTCTGCAGTAGGGAAGCTCTGTAAGAAGACTATACCACCTGTTCAATTTTTGGAAATTCTTGATTGACAGCGTCCGTCAAAAATATAATAACATAGGATTCATACTTTTATTATTTGTCAGTTATTGAAACTGACATCAACAGAATATTCTATTTTAACGCGGCCCAAAATCCCTGGCGGCGCCCCCTGTGCGCGTGGGTCCGTTAAGAGTCAGCCTGTGTCATCTCTATTAGACAGCTTCTTTTCCTTCTCATCTTTCTCAGGATGGTAGATTGGCATGGTTCTGCATCTATTAGTCACATGATCAAAACACAACTTTAAACTGGATTTTACGTAAAGTGTCCCATATATTTCCCATCGGCTTGTATGGTGCCACGTGATTTCCAGAGTTGTTTTATTTATATTTATTTTTTTGTCTTCCAAATACACACAAACTCAAGAAAACTATTGAATGACAATAAAGAGTATGTTCTTACTCCTTGACCACACTGAAATACACTCAATTGTTCACCTTTTTACTTAAACTTCACTGAGAATTAGCACAGTTAACCAAGCCTCAGTTTCTGTTTCAGAACATTGTGTTTTTGTAACAAAACTTTTTCACCTCTTGAAAGCAGTGGAAACATTTAAGGCTGAAAATAACTACGTAGAAAGACATAATCTCTTCAAAGTAAATCTATTTGAGTTTGTCAGGTTCTGAATAATTGCATTTCCAATAGGAAAAAATGACGCAACTCATACCAAATCGCACCCAAAAAGAAACGCGTCTGCCTACCTTGGGCGTCAATAAATTATTTGTGCAGATGCCAACTCGAATGTCGTTACCTGACTTGAACTTCACGTTGACAAAGACAAGACTTTAAAACAATCTGTTCGTAGGTTATATGTTTTCCTTAGTGTTCACTCAGGGGGAAATCCTTGTCTTCTGTGTTTCACGTAAGTTATCCTTTCTCCCAGTTTTCGTATACACTTCGCGCGTCAGTGCTTGGCGCACGGAGGTGCCTTCCTTAGTTCCCCCCTCCTAGAAAACAAACTGCACTCTTTGTACCAATCCAGGTACGCTTTTCAAGACTTTACATGTTTAGCTTTGTTTGTGTTCACCGCCCCCGTGACATCCCGATACTTTCGGGCAGGGAATGGGTGGGGACACAGACCAACGCGGTAATTGACCGACACCGTCACGTTCTGCTTACGTTAAACGAACACCGGGTACCGCCTAAGGAACTGCAATTCAATACCTCAGTTTCTCATTGAACTGATTTTGGGCCAATAAGTTGGCGTGAGTCTTTATTTTATTATTTTTTTGGTACAAATTAGTCTCACTTAACTGCCACGACTTACTTTCATGCCGCTTGAATGAACAGACGCTTGAATAAATTGGGTTGCCCAGACTGTCCACACCAAATGGGGATTTGTACCCCGCTAGTCCCGATATGTAGTGAAACTTGCCGTGGAAAACGTTTTTCAGCATTTTGCAGTTCACGTCAGAGTTGGTATACATAAGTGCGAAGAGGGAACAGCAAGCTCTTGACGTGGTCTAATGTAAAACATAGCGGGTTTATATTAACTGTATATTATATCAAGTTATTTTCAGTTATTTATACTTCCTTTAGTGGTCATCGTCGTGTATGACCTTTTTGAAACCAATATACAAAGTAATTCATAAGTGTATTGAACTGCACATGAGTGTGCATTGAACTGCACAGGTCTTTAGAGTAAAACCTTAGAGAACATCGCCCTCTAGTGGCTAGCTGGCATACTGTAACTAAAACGTTTGGGCACTGCATTGTGAACAATGGAGAGATGCTATTAAAGATGAAGATACTTGTCCCTTTTTGTACTGCCATCTCTAAAGCCACAGAAGAGGCAATTATGAAACATTAATAGGCTACTTTACATATATAAATCCATATATTTTTATTGATCAGATGAGGTTAACGACATACAAATATATGAATATAGAGTTTTTTTTTTTAATAGTTATTCCCAATCTGTTAACATTTCACAAATAAAGTGACTATTGGAGTTGCAAGCGTGCACCTCCCCTTCCCATTACATTTTGTGACTGATATTCTGGCATTGAAAATGCATTCACATACAAACATGTACATAACACACACACACCACATTGCTATCTATGCTCCATTACATCACATGGCTTTGATTAGTTCATAAACATGAACAACACAGTCAAGTAGCCCTTTTGTTGTTTGTTTGTTTTATTCATAAAATATTAGAATAAGCATGTTTAAGATTCATGTTCACCAAAATCAACCCCAATAAGCTCATGGTCATATTCATAATAAATGTGTGGACAATTAATAAATTAAGAAATATTACAATTGTTCATTAATTACTTGAGATCAACAGGAAAGGATGAGACAAAGTTCAAAAATAATCAGGCAAAGTAAGAAACAGAAGCAAATATCAGTATAACAAACGCACCCAGAACCCAGCCACACTCAGTGCATTGAAGTAGGTAGTAAAAGCTGAACTATTCGATTAATTTAATTTAGCTACACGTCCAGCTTACAGGCAAGCGCACACAACGGAATGCTGCAAGAAAACTCCCATGAGCCACCCTGATAAGGTACACGGTACACCTGCGTAACAGGCAAGGCATGCGGTGGGACATTTTATTAATTTTTCGTGTAGCTGCTGTACGTGTGTATTCCAGAACATTCGGCATTCCTCATATTACTGGAATAATCTGATTCCCGAACATTTAGCCACCTTAAAAATACACTTATTGGAAGAGAAGAAAAAAAAAAAACAACAACAAAAAAATAAAAATACAGATTATTTTTGTCCATACAGTGGATATACAGTAGCCCTGCATAATTCAGCCAGAGGTAAAATCTTACATTCAACACTAAACATATTATTTATCATTATTGTAACTGTTCAAGAGGTGAACGTCATGTAAACTCTCCACTGGTGTATGAAGAAGGCATAAATCTGCACTTTGGTGTCGGAGGCAAAAGGCATTGTGAGCATCACCTGCAGAGGGGGCACTGAAAATATTTACCTGAAATTACCTGAAAATAAGAGATCAGGTTTGCAGGACCATTTATTTTATCATTTTGAAGGTGATTTGAAATCTTCAGCGAGGGAAAATAAAATTCATAACTGTGGTTAAAAAAAGCTGATCACATTTTTTTTTGAAAGAGGCTGAAATCTTGTGATCCCACTAACACTAAGTCTTTGTATCCAGGCTAAGAATTAAGCCAAATAAATATCTCATGGAAAAAATATATATCATCAGGAGTCCATTTCACATAATCCATTCATTTCCTGAAATCCTCAACGAACACAAACGATTATTAACATCGCTTTAAAATGTGGATTTGAGTTGATGGCAAAAGCACCAAAGTCCACCAATCCCACCTTTTTTAGCTGAACTTTCCCAAAACATCTTTTCTTTAAAAAAAAAAAATTAGGATTGAAGGCAGGTCAAACACAAAGCACTGTGCATAATTAAGAGAGGAATGGCGGTCCTTCCACTGACTGCTAGTACGTGACAGTATTTTGTAAAAGACAGTAAATACAACGTAGTACCACTTCAGTACTTTGCATGATTTAACCTCACCGAACATCGTAAGAGTCTGACCATTTACCCATTTGGACGTCAGTATAATTTCACAAATCATAAGACAACTGAAACATTTCAGTCATATTATATCCACCAGACCTGGGTCAAATACGTATTTCTTTAGGATTCAATTACTTTACTGTGCTCTATTGCTCTTGCCTGGTGTAACTGAGCCTGCCAATATGACCAGAAGGCGAGGTTTGCACTTCTTGAGAGCAGTTCATTGGTTCCAATGCACCAGACAAGATCAGTAAAGCGTGGAGAAGTATTTGAATCCAAAACAAATACGTATTGGACCCAGGTCTGTCACATACAGTATATATAGCAAGTCCATAAGGTATATTGATATTCCTCAATCAGTCAGACATAGACACACCTTCCAACACAAAACGCAGTTGATCTGAATACAGTATTTTTGCAAGTGTGTGAAAGTAGCTTCAAGTAAGTTTCTGGTCAGCGTGCTGGGGTTTAAATTAACGGTCACAAAGCTTAAGGAACTAATAAATAAAACATTGCTGATGGCAAAACCGGTTTAACAAGCTCTTGAACTGGGGGGGGGGGGCTGGCTGGCTGGCAGGCATTAAGTTACAGTTTGGTGTTCAAATACTTTGGTTTTAGTTTTCCTAAAAACAGCCTCAAAAAAGGCTGGTTGGTGTTAATAGGGATTTTTTTTTTTTTTTTTTTAATGGATGAATATTCCCAGTTGCTGCGTCTTCCAGCCAGGTCAGGTTAAAATATAAAATATAATAATATATAATATATAATATAAAAAAGCACTGGGCTGGGGGCCTACAGCGCGGATGTGGGGGGGCGGCAGTGTAGTAAGGAACTGGTCTTGTAACCTGCAGGTCACAGGTTCGATTCCCGGGTAGGACACTGCCGTTGTACCCTTGAGCAAGGTACTTAACCTGCATTGCTTCAGTATTTATCCAGCAGTATAAATGGATGTAACGTAACTGCGATGTAGAATGTTGTGTGAGGCGCTCTGGATCAGAGCGTCTGCTAAATGCCTGTAATGTAATGTAATGCCTGTAATGTAATGTAATGTAATGCCTGTAATGTAATGTAATGTAATGCCTGTAATGTAATGTAATGCCTGTAATGTAATGTAATGTAATGCCTGTAATGTAATGTAATGTAATGTCTGTAATGTAATGTAATGTAATGCCTGTAATGTAATGTAATGTAATGCAATGCCTGTAATGTAATGTAATGTAATGCCTGTAATATAATGTAATGTAGTGTCTGTAATGTAATGTAATGTAATGCCTGTAATGTAATGTAATGTAATGCCTGTAATGTAATGTGTGCGTCAGTGAGGACAGCCTACAGTAGGCCATGTGCAGCCACAGAGCATTGAGGACACCTACCCGCCTCTTCAGAAGATTTCAAGCCAAAGGCACTCCAGTAAAAAAGTTAAAGAGGAACACAGAGGGGTGTGGCCATCTGTTCGGCTGAACCAGGTCACGAACCGCGCCCACGAAAGTGCAAAAAGGCACACAGCCCGAGGCAAGCCGCAGGACGAAAGATAAAAGCAAATAGGGCGGGGCGGGGCGGGGCGGGGCGGGGCGGGGCGGGGCGGGGCGGGGCAGGGCAGGGCAGGGCAGGACGGGCTGGGGCAGGGAGGGGCAGGACGGGGTAGGAGGTGGTAGGACGGGGGCTAAAGGCTTTGGTCAGACAGTGAAACAGGTCGTGAGGACCGGGACGGGGCGGGGCGGGACGGGACGGGTGGGGTCACACTTTGTAGTCCAGCTCAGCGTTCATTTTGTTGTACATTTCATAGATGGCGTCCACCGTGACCGTGTAATTGACCAGAAACTGCCGGACCTTCTCCAAGCAGTCCTCCTCCTTCACTTCCCGCCCTTTGGCCAGAGCCTTGATAAAGTCCGACCGGTAGGGGGCCGCGTACAGCGCCGCCTGCAGGACAGAGAGAGCAGGTGCATGCGTTTCTTTCAAAACGTGTTTCTTCACAAAAAAAAAAACAAAAAAAAAAACAACAACAAAGCAATCGAACGCAAAATTACACAGCTAGCCATCCATCAACGTTCTAGCACACGCGTGTTACCTTGAAGAGCTGCTGGACCAGCCACCCGTGGTACTTCTTCAGCGCCAGCTCGTACGCCTTGGTGATGTTGACGCGGATGAGATTGGGGTTGCTGTCGTCCCTCTCGCCGTCCACGAGGCTCTGCAGCAGGACCTGGATGAACCGGAGACCCCTGGTGGACAGAAGAGAGCGGCGGCTGGCGGTCAGGTCAGGCCCACAGCCACCCACGCAAAGCCTCATGGGAAATGTAGTCCCACGCCAGCCTGCCCCACCTTTTGAGCCACATAAGCGCCAGGGTGGCTCCTACTTTGGGCCAATCAGAGCCGTACATCTCCTTCTCCGCCTCCAGGATCTGCTGCAGGGTCTTAAACCTGGACGGGTTACTGTCGTACACTGCTTTGATTTTCTGAAGAGAAAGACAGATTTTTTTTTTTTTCCAATGTTTTTTTCTCTCTCAGAAATGGACATCACTAAACAAAAAAATCTAAATTGCATACATTTATATGGCAGATTTACAAAGAATTTGTCACAGTACACTTCACAAAGCAAGCCACTAATGATTACCCACTCAATTTTCTGTCCATCATGTCTAAATGGCACTTTGTACAGCGTGTTGTCAAAAAAATAAATTATCAGCAGTTTATCTTTCTACTGCCTTGACACAAACCATTTCAAAAAGGGTTGAGAAATTGATGTATCTACGTATCTGAAAACAAAGTCCAATGACAGATTTTAACCGCACGTACCAAGGACCTCCAGGGCAAATAAATCCACAGGTTACCGATGTCCAATCAAAGCGTTTCCCTGAGTTTTAGTCTCTCACAGAACAGCCCTAGGTGACTTGCAGTATTAGTTTCAGACAGAGCCGGGGGGGGGGGGGCTTACCGTGATGTTTCCAGCAATGTCCGCTTTGACCGGAGCGAAGACCGTGGAGCCCAGGCAGTCTGTGGGGGGGAGGGGGGTGGGGGCAAGAGAATCAGAGGTACTGCAGTGGCCGGATCACCAAAATCACAACACAAAAAACATGGGCCTGAATAAACATGGGTCTGGGTAATGTACATGGCAACACAAACAACATAGGGCCAAATTTGCTAAGAGCTTCAGCACATACAAAACTAATAACACATCCCGTGATTGGTGCAAAACAAATACCATGACCAATCATTGGGCATGGTACTGGTTTTTGCATGTGCTAAAATGCACATGCTAAAGGGTCTTAGTGTATATCTTAGTATAGGCCCATAGTGTATAGGGCTACAGAATGGTTAGAGCAGACGGCACTTGACATGATTTACATCTTTACTTTTGTACCAAGGTTTCTTTGAGCCTTTAGTGCCATTTAAAATACTGCACCCCCTCCACCCCCCCCCATTCCCACCCCACCCCACCCCACCCAGTCTCTCTTAAAACAGCTGATCAATAATTCAGGCCGTCCGAGAGAGAGCCGGACAGATTTCTGAAAGCGGCTCTCACAGCCTCATCCATTTTTCAGCGGCCTCTCCAGGTGCGGCATTCAGCCGGAGCAGCACCGTAAAACACCGGACCGGCACCGCGCCACCCTCCCCCCCGCCAAAATCCCCCCCCCCCCCCCCGCCCACCGACCCCCCCGGCTGCTTCAGGGTCCATTCATAGCCCGGCTGAGGGAATAACATCAATGAGATTGCCTCAGTTCCGCGTTCGGTCCCAAAACGTAATAGCATTCTAAAGATCACAGACGGAACTGCATTGTCGGGTCATTTATTTTGTAGAATACAATGTTTTTCAAAATAAAAAATAAAATAAAAAACTAATCCAAAGCGGCGACATAAATTGTGATTATCTGAACACAATTTGAGGCCGACACATTACCTCCAGTGTCAGTAGCCTACAGGCCCGTTATATTCGAGGTACTTCAATAAGGGAATTACTCCAACCCTGGGTACATTTGTCTAGGCCAGTGCAGCTTGGGATAGTGGAGGACTGGATACATGCAGTACACCGAGACGGCCACTAGGGGGAGCGTGTGTTGACAGCCCTCAGCGCCCCCGGTCGACTACAGTATCTCGTTCATGACAGACTGTGAGACATTGTGTCGCTCGCCCAGGGGCATCTCTGGTTACAGAGAATTCCTCCACACCCCCCCACCCCCCCCCCGCCCTCCCTATAGCGACTTTTCCTGAATGTGCTCATTATCTGACGCCGTTGCCTCTCTCTGTTCAGCCCTGCCACACAATGCAGGCCCTGTTTCTGCTGTCTCGTTTCGGTTTGCATTTTGCCACTGCTTTGTACGCATTGCAGTGACGTTGCGCCCCCCCCACCCACCCCCCTCCCCCCCCACCCCAAGGCCCTGCACTGAGGGCACCGTTCAGACCATCGGGCTCACGACCCACTGCCAGCCATTTCACACAACAAAACAAAGAACATCAGCATCTGACTAAATGATTACTTTACTGCACCAATGACCAATATAGTCTACATTTGTACTAATATACTGATATTTAACCGTCTTATTAAAAACATGGGACGGGTCCATATTTATGGGCGACTTTCCGTTCCCTTGAATTCAAGGTCGTCACCTAATTATTTTCCATGCTTTTGAAAGAAGGGTGCACACCACATAAATTAACCATAGCGTCCAATGTTACGCTTTATAATGTGCTCAAATAAATCCACTCATTTCACGAAACAAAAAGGCCAGCACACACACACACACACACACAAAAATGTATTTGATTTGCATTGAGAGATGGGCGGGTAAAGTTTCCGGCATTGTTGAAAGGTAAAAGGGAGGCAGTTTTGTGATTAGCAGACTCAACACAAAACAATGAAATGGAAAGAAAGCCAGCCAACATCCACAACTGAGACCTGGAACTCTTTGGGTGTTTCAGATTCGCAAATTCAATAGGAAAAGGTTTCGCATACGAATCGCACAATGACACATCACAATGATATCTGGGCACGCTGTACTCCCTTCTGAATGGGCAGGGCAACTCAACACCGGCCTAATCAATTTCTCGTCCTAAATTCAGGACAGGAGATTAAATTATGTATGCAAAAAGGTTTGTTACTCGCTTTGCAAAGAAACGCGATCCAAAAAGATAATCCCTCATGACATATAATTGCTCGAGCTGGAAGGAAGTGTTTTAATAGATGGTGTATCGCGTTGCACAACTTTCTCAGGCAAGCGTTTGGGGGGGGTAACAGTCCCAAACGCCAGAGATCAGTAGAAATCAGTTTCAAGATGAGAAACCGGTTTGGGAAATTTAGTGAGATTCTGGAAATGGGTCTCACTCTTCTACAGAGGCTGCACTCTAGCTAAAAGCAAAACAGAAAGATTGCCCAGTGCCCGAACGTAGCAGGCGGTGGAAAATTAATTTTCATAAAATATTATTTTCACATTAGCGCTAACGACCACGCAACAAGGTCTAGGACGTCAGTACGCAGTTCCAAACACGCCAGCCCTCCCCCCCCCTTCCTCCACACAGCCAAGCGTGCTACAGCCTCAGGCAACCGTCTTGGACTTCTTCAGCCGCAGTGTCCCAAAGACTCCCCCATTCACCGGTGTTTCCATCGCCCCTGCTTTTGTCCTACGGAACCATGGCAACGGAAACACCGCAAACAGTAGCTTCGGGGGCTACGCGCGCGTTCAGCAGCCCCTCACAGGTAGGCTACACCAAACGCACAGGTGTGTTAAATAGGCCGGTCAGGTATCGTGTAAAAACAAGAACATCAAACCGCGCCACCCAAGTCAAACGCTGACTATGAACGTCCATGAATCAGCCTCTGTGTAGCCGACACATTTGGCATATCACTGTAAAAGCATCCTTGGGGATGCCACGCCTACAGGCCATCTCTGTCTGAACACATACACCCTCGGAGTTTTACAAGGTTTTATTTTGCTAGCTGTAAGCAGAGCAGGGAAAGAGCAGGGAATTCGATAAGATGCAGACTAACCCACTGTCTTTTTTTTTTTTTTTTTCTTTCCTCAAACAAAAATCAGTCGGATTCATTAGCAGGTTATATTCCACTCTTGTATGCCTTAGGTGCAGGTGTAACATACACATACATTTCAATCTTTAATACCATAATATATGGGAAATTAGTGATTTGGGCAGAAAGACTACACTGTATATCTAACACAAATATAAAAGAAAATGTGGCAGAACAGGCTTTTGAACCCAAGCACAATCATAATGTCCTCGTTAATAATATTGCAACAGATATCTATAGACAGTATATATAGAGTGGGAGGGACCTCTTGCATAAATAAAAGTATAAAGTATACAGAAATTCAAATACAAATATACAAAAGACTATATTTTGTAAGGATGAGACAGGCCATAACTAGACTTTGTTTGTGTGTCGGTTCATTTAATAACAATTATTTTAATCCCAAACATTGATCCCACGCAAAATAACTGATAGCGAGTAAAAAGTCACACGCTTTATCTGTCGTGTTTGTGAAGGGATCAGGAGGGTTTGCTTACTAAACAAGTTGCCGAATGCCCACCCTTACCGGTTATAGTAAACACAGGAGACGTATTGAGAGAAGCTGTTGCCAACACGACTGTCACAAACACATTGTAGCTATAAACCTCATCACCAGTAAGTGCTAATTAATAATCCTTTACATCCCAGCACTAAAAGAATTGCCCTCATAGTTCATACCAATGCACTAGCTACCAAGATAAAATGTATAGACTAATTAATTAGTGATTAATTGGGTATTATATCGAAAGGGGAAAAAACTGAGTGCTTGCGAATAGGATCTTAGAAATGACATGTTTGATTACTACTGCTGGATAGCTACACGATAAAAGCAAGAGTATTCAAAGTAAACTTGTAATCCATTCTCAAATACAATCCCTGTTTTACAGTTCGCTTGTGTTAGCTACTTAGATTAACTGTTGCAGTTAGTTATCAAATCCGTTGCGAACTCGACCCAACAAAATGACTGTAGGTAACTGATTTAGTTAGCTAACTAACTTAGCCATTTTGCTCCACGTAAACGTACACGTTAGACTGATAGCTGTATTTTCAACAATAATTCAGCGAACACTAGTCATTCCTCAATACACGAGTCTCCGTTAACTTAAAGCGGCATAAACTCGCTCGACGAGCTAGTACGGCTTTAACTAGGTACGACTGCAGGTTAGCTACCTGGCTGAGCGAGTGAAAACTTACCAAAGAATGGCGGAAGGTACGACACCGACTCCAGAAAGGGCCTGGTCTCCACTTGCTTATCGGCGGGGAGCTGTCTGAATTGGTGCTCCATGAGAAGCGCCATTGTTTAAAGAATCCGGAGAAGGACGCCCCAACTACCGTTAAAATTTAGCGAGCTCACTTCTTAAAATATAGCCAGCTGAAGGTTTGGAGAGAACCCGGAACTGCTCACGAAGTCAGACTCTCCAACTCACCCAATGCAAATCTACTGATGTTCGACAAACACTGACAGTCCTAAAGGCCACACACGGACTGGTCATTTTCAACAGGTGGGCAAAACGTAACCAATCCAGAACAAGTGGGAGGGACGAAGCCCGCCCAGACGTGAAAAAAACGAAGAGCGCGCCCCGCTTCCGAGATTTACTGTACGGGTTGGTCACATAGAAAATTTGTGGTTCATGCAGATATTATCTATTGTAACGCAACGAACTACTTAATTTTATAGCATTGGCATTTAAGTTGCGTGGCCGAAGCTTTGCATTTGACAGATTAATATTTAATGGCAGTAACATGCTGTTTGGACGCTTTTTCCATTAATTTCCACACGGGAACGTCAACCCCAGTGTGTTCAAACAACTATAAATAAAAATGTGTTGCTAGTTAAGAGTCGGACTTGCACAGACGACGATATAATCAATGAACCGCACGATAAACTGTAGGTTCTTTATTTGGAAGTTGTGTGACCGTTTAGGTTCATAGCTGTGTCTTGCTCACTGTGCCCTGTCACTGACATTACCCGCAAACAGCGAGACATTCGGGCTACAATTAGAGAAGACTATCTAGCCCACATTAAACATTTAACGCTACGTGATGAATAATTTAATGGCGGACAGTCGAATACGCCTATTTAGATGAAGTGTCACTGCTTTGCACCTTCAGTCAAAACTGTCTGTTCTGCGTACCCAAGCGGAATAAAATACAGGTACGAGCAGGTTCTCAGGTGGAGTGCAAATGTCATGTCTGTGCAGCTCTTCGCATGTTAGATGCAATTTCAAAACTTTATGCGCGCGTGTCTATCTTATCAATCACTGCCTCAACAGATAGTATCACGAGAGATCCGTCTACATATCAGCATTTTATAATAAATTTAGTGACACTCGTCCATAACCTTGACATCAATCCCGCTGTTAATCATCTACATTCAGATCTTGCAACAGGACTGGGGATTAGTGGTTGCCCAATACAGGGAAGATTTAACGGGAGCAAGATCGATACGGCTTTAATATATTTAGTTGCCCATGTGTCCATATTTGCCATACGTGCATAAATTAGTTATATGTTATGGATAGCAAAATAAACGTGTCTGTATGTTCAAATAATTTTATTTGACAACATATATTGCTTTATAACAACATTCACTGGGTTAAACATAAATGTAATCAGTACTGGCACTAGCTGTGGTACTGGCGGAAATGTTTTGATCATTTCATGTCTTGAATAAATAATTGAAACATCCAGCAAACGCAAGGCTAGCTAATCTAGCTAGGCAAAGTTACAGAATGTCAAACTGACGTACTGCGAGCAGCGTGGATGAGACAGAGCGCGTGCACAGTCTATGCTCGCAAAGCTTTTTGACCCTTACCGTGGCCCATAGCGTAACCAGGAAATCACATAGAGTAACCAAGAGAAACAGGAAGTTGTATGTGCAGAGAGGCAAACGGTTTGCTTCCAAGCTAACTTCCAACTGAAATTTGAAAATACAGCACGGCAACACACGACATATTATCTCCCAACAATCACCGAATACGGTGATGTGTGCGGGTAACAAAAAACGACATATTGAGGTAGCTACCAGTATGTTAAAATCTGTGCTGCTAAGAGTTTTCTATCTTGCAAGTTGAAGGTAACGTTCGTTGTAGTTGCAATAATATAGTAAGCAATATATCTAGCTTTTCAGGTTTTTTTTATTTATTTGACGCCGTTCGCCATACATTGTTAGAATATTGTCAGCTTTTTTCCCCCGAATAGCTATACTTGAGATCAATGGCTCTCCCGACGATGTCTACACAATGGTCAAATCGTACTCGAACGCTGGAGAAGCGGATAGTGCGGCAGCGGGAGCAGGAGGCACGTTGGCGGCAACAATGGGAGTTGCACTCGGTGTACTTCAGAGAACAGAACGTCCGGAGCAGCAAACAGGCCCAGTGGAGCTCGCGTCAATCTTATCAACAAAGGTAACACTAACCCATTGATTGTTTGGATAGCCGTTACAATAGGCCCATCTCTACTATTGTTCGCACGCAGTAATGCATCTGTTCGCTAAGATCACCAAATTGTGGGGAGGCGGTGGTCTTGTTACAGCTAATTTGAATGATGGTGAGAAAAAAAATATATTGAAGAACAGGATAAGCACACCCATGTATTATTTATGTTTATTTGGATCCCCAGCGCGTTTCGGCGTGCAGAACGTGCTGTTCTTGCGGTCCACGCCAAATATAGAAACGTGTGGCATAATACAGTAAAGTAATATGTGCAAAAGTCAAGGCAAAAAACTACATAAACTTAAGTGTATGACTACACATTTAACCTAGGGGACCCTAACACGTCGATGCCAGCTGACACAAAACATTCCCACTATGTTGCTGCCATGTCGTGGCAATGTTGTAGCATTGACAAAGCCGTCCAGTAAGTTATCATTGTGAGAACATTTCATGTTGGCTGTGACGACGGTTGATTTTCTTGTTGTTTCCCCCTATTCTTGGCAGTATGATGGCCTATCATCGAGAGAGGCTTAAGGAGGAGAAGAAGCGAAATCTCGAACAGCGCAGGGAACGGCTGCGCGTGCTGCTGCAGGAGGAGCGCGATCAGATGGAGGCCGAACTCCGGGGGTTGATCCCCGACAGGAAGGCGCAGCTGATGGAGCGCGTGGACGACCTGAAGTCGGCCAGAGAACAGCGCAGGAAAAAGGCGCGTGTGATAAACGGACCACGCGACACACTGCGCGTCACACCAACGTCCATTGTGACAGGCGGTAAACCGAGAGTAAACGTCCTTTATCGTCTTTTTTTTTTTCTTCCTGCAGCTGGCCGAGGAGCTGATGCTTGAACACTGGAAAAAAAACGACCCAGACCTGCGAAAGGTCAGTGAAGGGGCTGCCTCTGCCAGCCTGATTGCCTTAACGTGGTGCTTTGGTGGAAGAGCCTCAGTTTCACCTTAAAGAAAAGCGGAGTAAACTGTCGATTTTACTTCCTTTTCATGCAACTAAGTGTTGCACCTGATGCCACAGCTGTGTTAAGGCGCTAGTACAATTGCGTGTTGAAAGAAAACCGTACAACCGAAGAGACACAGATGAAGGGAGAACTTGAGAGGTTGCGCGTAAGGAAGGCGGACCTGATCCGGAAATCAATAGGGGCTTGTGATGTAGTTGTTCCATGACATAATCTTGAGAACCCAGTCTTCAGATTGAGTTTCGGACCAACGCATTTAGTTTTTTTCTTTGAATCTCGGCCTTGCTTGTGTCCCGCCAGGTTGAGTCGGCGCTGCACAAAGACCACGTCGTGAGCCAGTGGCAGACGCAGCGGTCCGAGAAACGAGAGGTACGGTCATCCTCTGGGGGGAGCCGTGATGTCAAAGTATTTTTCACTGGGGGGGGGGGGGGGGGCAAGTTTGGTATCCTGGGGGGGTTCCCAAGTCTGGTATCCTGGGGGGGGGGGTTCCAAGTTCAGTATCCTGGGTGGTTTCCCAAGTCTGGTATCCTGGGGGAGCTCCTTTCAGTTGTGTGTTTTTTTTGCTCATTAGCATTTAGTCGGATAAATTGACCTCCACACGAAGGCACACATGTTGTACACAAAGACTTGATTAAAAGAAAGATTATGGACACTCACTGTATTTCAAGGCCATTGATGAGCTTATGCAGTCTGGGCCGGTAAACCTTGAAAGAGGGCTGTTGTAATGTTATCCTTGAAATCCAGACCCGGTTGTTGTACCACAGGTTTAAGAATTAATTTCCTGATGCCAGAGGTCTTGGGGCAGTATTCGCTGGGTCTGGTACTCTATCCAGTCTCAGACTCTTATCTGGAGTATCGAGTCCTGGTTTCACCTTTTCCCTCCAGTTAAACACCTGCCTGAGCCTGGGTAAAGGTAGTAGCAGTAGTCAGACTTTATTTATTTCTCATAATAAAATTAGAAATGCCCGTGTACTTACTCATGACATGAATTTTAAAACTGGGCACTGCACTGGGGTCCTTTCTCTTAACGGTCTTAACTGACCAAAAAAAACCCATCTTTGAAACGTTCAGCAAGACGAGGCGGACCAGGAAGAGAAGAAGCGCTTTGAGAACGAGTATGAGAGGACGCGCAAGGAAGCGATGGAGAGGATGAAGCAGGCGGAGGAGAAGAAGAAAGCGGAGGAGAAGGAGTGGGCGGAGGCCCTCCGGCAGCAGATGGAGGAGCTCAAAGTCCGGGAGGAAGAAGTAAGGTTTTTTTTTTTTGTTTCCTTTGTCGTTTTTTTATTTTTCTTGGAAAAAGGGGGTTTGTTGTGGGACGGGTGGCGACGTAGGCTTTTTAGCGGGATCTCAAAATGGCGCCTCCGGGGTGCGGCTGGTTGGTTTGCTTCAGGCGGGCCGGCTGAAGAGGGAGCAGGAGGCCCTGCTGACCCAGCACTGGGAGCTGGAGAGGCTGGAGGAGGAGAGGAGGCGACTGGAGGAGAGCCGGAGGAAGACCGAACTGGGGTACGGCGCGGCCGCGGACGTGGACGAGGGGAGATGTGGGGTTCGGGTGTTCGGGGTGCGGGGGTGTTCTGCGACGTCAGGTCCCCCGGGCACAGTATTTGAAAGCTTTCCCCTTCGGTTTGGCCCCCGACAGGCGCTTCCTGACTCGGCAGTACCGCGCTCAGCTGAAGAGACGGGCCCAGCAGGTGCAGGAGGAGCTGGTGAGTTCACAGGGGGGAGGGGCCTGTTGAGGGGAGGGGCCTGTTGGAGAAGGAGGGAGGGGCCCTTTCTTCTTTCCACTGACCATGCAAACCGAGCGGCTTCATCTGCCCCCCCGTGATTGGTGGGATCCCCTGTGTTCCGTGCCCCAGGAGGCGGACCGTAGGGTCCTGGCCGCTCTGTTGGCGGGGGAGCAGGAGGGCCGCGGGCTGGAGAGCGCCCGGAGGGAGCGGGCGGTGGCCGACGCGGCCTGGATGAAGCGCGTCATCGAGGAGCAGCTGCAGGTGGAGCGGCAGAGGGAGGCCGAGTTCGACATCCTCTACAGGTGGGGGGCGGGGGCGGGGGAGGTGACCGTCGGGGCCCGGAATCTTCCGGTGGGTTGTGCGGGCGTGGCGTTCTTGAACGTTGTCGTTGTTGTGTCTCTCTAGGGAGGACGCCCAGCGCATGTGGGAGAAGCGCGAGATGGAGTGGCAGAAGGAGAGGAAGGCCAGGGAGCGGCTGATGCAGGAGGTGAGCGCCGGCGCCCCCCGGTGGCGGTTGGAGGGAACGCGGGCAGGGGTGGGTGTGGGGGGGGGAGGGGAGGCAGTAGCAGCTGAATGGATCTCCGGTTCTGTCCAGGTGCTGACGGGCCGGCAGCAGCAGCTGGAGTTCAAGATGCAGGAGAACCGGCAGGCCCAGGAGGAGTCCCTGAGGAGGCGCGAGGAGCTGATCCAGGAGCTGGAGAGGGAGAGGGAGACCAGGCGCCAGGAGAAGGAGGCGCAGGAGGGGCAGAGGACGGCTCGCCTGCAGGAGATCAAACAGCAGGTACCCCAAAGTCTGAGAGGCACAGCCTGTACCCGACTTCTAAATTGGCTGGGTGGGGGAGGGGGGGGGTTTGCTGTATAATTGTGGGGTGAACCCCACTGATTTGGGGCGTGGGCTGGGTGTCCCGTCCGCCTCACAGATAGAGGAGCAGCGCCGGCAGCAGTGGGAGGAGGAGCGCAAGAGGGAGGACGAGGAGGAGGAGGCGCGGGAGGCCCAGAATCGCTATGACGACCTGGTACAGCAGGAAACCCAGAGGATGACCCAGCGGGGTCATCAGGACAAGGTAGCGCAAGAGAGAGGTCTGGTCCTCAACCCTTCAGACATAATGGGCCGCACGTCCCAACCAAACTGTGTGTGTAAAAAATAATTTAAAAAAATGTTCTGTGGTGCTGTGAGGTTTGATCACATTTTAGCTGTATTCACTTGTGTTAAGTATAAAATGCCATTTTTAAAAAAATGCCTATCGAAATTATTTTATTACTGAGAAGCACCATTATGCAGACCAGGCAGTGGATTGAGAAACGCTGTACTAAAGGCTAAAGGTCTCCAAATCTTCCAAACCAAGTCCCTTCCTCTCTTTCAGATCCACGGGCGTCCCAGAACAGCCTGGACATGATGACCGGGCCGATGACCAAGATGCTGAGACAGTACAACTGTCAATTGCTCATTTTTAAAATGGCTGTTCACAAAATGAGGTCCAAATGTTGTATGACGGACAATATAATTAGCCTGCATTTTTTGTACAATAATCGCAACTCATGATTTTGATTCAAAGTCACAGGGACTGGTCAAGCCTATTTATCAATATGAAGTGTTTATACAAGCATAGTTTTATAGTGCCAATTTATATTTTTGTAATATGCTTTCTTTCAAAATAGATATTTAAATATGATTTTAAAATAAACATTTAACAAAAAAGAACAAAACCCTTTGCGATCTTTGTCTTCAAAATTCTTTCAGACACTTGCTTAACAGGATGAGTAATTAATTCAAGTGAGGATTATATATGTACGTGTCATAAACAAGTTGGTAAAAATATTTCATTTGAAGCCTGCTTTATTGTATAATTATCAGGCAAAAAAAAAACACATGAAGGCAAATAAAATAATCTTACAACAGGTTTGTACATTAAAGGTCAAAAACAAACATGTTCAGGTTACAATTATAAATTAAGTTTATTAAAAAATAAAAGGCAAGTTTTCCCACTGCAGCCATGACAACGGCTTGACTGACATCCCTGCGTGAAGACCACACCCATTTAGAATCAGAGACTTGATGGACAGACGGACGTTTCCTTGATCGTGAGTTTCAAGTATAACACTGAGCTCTAAAACCTTGTGCAGATGAAGACCCTCGGAGGGAAGAATAACAAAAAAGGATATCTTAAGATCCCATCCCATTAGTTGCACACAAATTAGAAAAACCTAGCAGCACAAGTAAAAAAAAAAAAAAAACACATTAGAAGCTTTAACCAGATTTGCGACTGACTAACTGCACAAATACAATCCTAGGCATAAAACTGAAAGTTCAAAGAATATGGCACCATATCTAGTACTATGATAGCTTTTCTACTTGAAAGCACCACCAATACACAGACATGTATACAAGTACTACAGGTTGCTGGTGGCTTCTGGGATACGTAGTTCTTTTTTTTCCCACACGTCGCCTGCTCGAGGCCTTTTGTGTTCTGATATATCCATGATAGGAAGCATAAGTAGAGAGTGCATTTGAAATGGAAGATGCAGTGTTTGTCGAAGCACGACCAATGACACTGGAAGGAACAAAGGCAAAGAAATAAAATAAAAATGTGTTTGGACACACAGGATTGAACTTTGTGCATCTGAATAAATCTCTCCCATCAGCACCCCCTTAAAATGGAACTAAATGCAGAGACAGGAAGATTTTTTTGAAAAAACGGCTCCCAAATAGTCTTCCTCTTTTCACATATAACAACCTAAAATGGAAATTTTAGGCCAAGTTTTTTTTTTTGTTGTTTTGTCAATGTTGTGCAGGGGTGACATGAACAATACTGTAAAAAGCATGAGGTATATTAGCACTTGAGATATAACACTACTTATGGCTTTAAGGGGGTGGGGGGGGGGGTGGCAGGAGGAAAAGACGGGGCACGGTCTGGTAACGATGCTGTGCAGGATCCCATTATAAGATGACTGGTCTCCAAAGGAGCTGCCGCTTCCCACTATCCGAATTTGAAGGACACTCCAAAAAGAATTCCCCTCAAAAGTCTTCAAAGCGTCCTCCTCTGTAGGCTGTTCTGCCTGCCGTCCTGTCCGAAGTGGCCAAGCATGCTGTCCTTTTGTGTACTCGGGGGAGGGGGGGGGGGGGGGGGGCAGGGGGAAGCGTATCCATTCGAAAACAAACGCCAATGCCCTTTACAGTTCTGCTTTTCCGTGAGCGTGAACTGCACGTAACACTGCTGCAGTGTGGGCTTCGCACCCTGGCGTTCAGCTATACCTTTTTAAATTTTTTTTATTTTCTTTTAAATAAAAAAATAACATGCAAATAAGTAATAATACTGATAGAAAATAGAAAACAAAAAAAAAAGACAACGAAAATTGTTAATGTCTCCAATTGTTACATATTAAAAAAATAAAATAAAGCAAAATAAAATATATGTTAAACCTAGCACAGCGGTAACCAACCCTGTTCCTGGAGATCTACCGTCCTGTAGGTTTTCACTCCAACCCTAACAAAGCCCACACCTCATTCAACAGCTTGAGATCTTTGTGGGGCTGATCTTTGTTGAGTCAGGTGCGCCACATTAGGGTTGAACTGAAAAGGCTGGCGGATCTCCAGACACAGGGCTGGTTACCCTGGTGACCGAGCGGAAACGTCAGGCCTTCGGGTCAGGGGGAGGGGCCCTCCCTGGCCGGGCACGCGCGGGCGGGTCAGTTGTTGTTCTCTTTGGTGGTGATGGTGACCAGCTGCTTGGCGGCCTTGGCGATGTCGTAGGCGCACTGGATGACCTGCTGGGTGACCAGCTGCATGTCGGGGCCGGGGGCGGGGCTGCTGTCCGGGGGGGCCGCCTTCCGACACTCCCCCTGCAGCCGGTGCGCGCTGGAGGTGAGCAAGCGCAGCGAGCCGCGCACCGTCTCCGACCGCGGCTTCTGAGAGGGGGAGGGAGAGAGGGAGAGAGAGGGGAGGGGGGGGAGAGAGAGGGGAGGGGGGGGAGAGAGAGAGGGGGGAGGGAGGGGCGGAGGGAGGGAGAGAGAGGGAGGGAGAAAGGGAGGGGAGTGAGGGAGAGGGAGGGGGGGGGGGGAGAGAGGGAGGGAGAGGGAGGGAGGGAGAGGGAGCGGGGGGGAGGGAGAGGGAGCGGGGGGAGAGAGAGGGAGAGGGAGGGAGGAGGGACAGAGAGAGAGGGAGGGGGGAGGGAGAGAGAGAGGGAGGAAGGGAGGGAGAGAGAGAGAGGGAGGGAGGAGGGACAGAGAGACAGAGAGAGAGGGAGGAGGGACAGAGAGAGGGAGGGAGGGAGAGAGAGAGGGAGGAAGGGAGAGAGAGAGAAGGAGGGAGGGAGAGAGAGAGAAGGAGGGAGAGAGAGAGAGAGGGAGGGAGGGGGAGAGAGAGAGAGAAAGCGAGTGGGAGGGGGGTAGAGAGAGAGACAGGGAGGAGAGAGGGAGAGAGAGGGGAGAGGTAGGGGCGGAGGGAGAGAGGGGGAGAGAGAGGGAAAGGGAGAGAGAGAGAGAGACGGGCATTATAATCACACATGCACGCGCACACACACACACAGGGACACGCATAGATACACAGAGACACACAAAAACACACACGCGCACACAAACACAGACACATCACTCAGAAAGCTGACAAAGAAAGCATTCATGGATGTTCTAATCAGATGCTGATTACTGCTGGTTTGATTATTACTGCTTTTCAACTCAGACCAAGATTTATAGCTACAAAGCAAGGGTGGCTACGCTCCTGTGTGAAGACGCACGTCTTCGTGAGTCTCTGTAATTAAGAATACTCTTCCAGTCAACAATAAAGGATTTAAATGGTTGCAGTTGGTGTATACTCATAACATTAGGCTTTTATCTCAGAGGGGTGTGTGTGTGTGCATGCGTGCATGTGTTCAAGCAAATGTATTCTTCGAAAAGTATAATGTTTCGCCTTTGTTTTCATTCCTACATGTAGTTTTAGACAGAAAGTCCAAAGGATATGCCCGTGATATTCTGTACAGTTCGTCCTAGCTTCGTAGAATGAGAAAAACGTCCAATAGCACCGTGTCTTTAAACTGTACAGTCCGTAACCTCTGCGCAACCTTCTACAAATCAGCGGTTCTCACTGCGCATGCAAAGCTATGCGCAAAAACCTGATCAAAATCTTATTACGCCACTGCCTAAAAATACCTTTCTGTTTCAACGAATATGCAAATACACCCCAAGCACCTCTGGAGCAACTACCATCTCAATAGTGGAGGATGGGCTCCCCCTCTATAGTAGGGTTCCTCTCGAGATTTCTTCCCATTGGGGAGATTTTTCTAGCCACTGTTTGAGGATTTTCTCCCCACAGGGAGTTTTTTTACCTTATGTACCTGCTATTTGGGGGGTTCAGGCCAGGGGGTTACCCTGTTTGCTCAGTTGTCTCTTGCCTTGCTACTCTAGTGTAAAGTGTCTTTGCGCCAGTTCTCTGTTAAAAATCGCTACGCTAATAAAACTTGAAACTGAATTAGAAAGCCTCTCTGCGTTTACAGCCTGAATCTGAACACTCCTCGGGTTTCAGCCAATGAGAACGCAGCATCTCCCCCCCCCCCCCCCACAAGTGTACTTGCCTTGGGAAACAAGGCCGCCATTTCCGTCACAGCAACATGTATTCTTTCTGAACACGGTATAAAGCTGCAGGAGAGGGGGAAAAAAGGGAGGAAAAAAGTTGAAACATGGCAACCGGACTGAACTCACTCCCGGGGGGTTTAGTACTGTACACAAACTCAACACCTAGGGGATTAGTGATCTGTTAGCGAGCAACCCTTTCACCCTGAAACCTGCCACCGTCACTAGAAATCTAATCTAACCCATCTGAAATGTGTGCTGAAGTGAAGACCTAAATCCTAAATAAATTCACGGCTATGGCAAATTTCAAATGGAATCATTAAAAAAGAACATTTCATCAGTGGACTGCCAAATACACTTATATTCACTACACCACTTCAATTCCAGACACATAATTACATTTTTTTAAAATAATACGAAGGTAATTACTGATTTGCTAAGAAACAAAGTGCTATTTCTCCTAAAGGATTGCTATTCTAAGGTAGTTCAGAACAAGCTAAATACTGACAGTAAAATACCTGTGGTATTACAACCCATCAGTTGTAACAACTTGATTTGCCGTTTGACGGTTTGGACTGATTTGTTTGCATGAAGAAACAGAAGATAAATGACTATAAACATGGGCTGTCGGGGGGGGGGGGGGGGGGGGGGGGGGGGTGTGTGTAGACAATGACAAATAATCTGGAGCCTGTACATGAAAGGCAGTGGCCAAGATTACATTTCAATTGCCCCAGTGCTCCCTCAACCCTTTCAGCTGTGACATCACAAATACGCGATTAGAACGTTCTCAACTGAACATTCTGATGCTGATGTCACAATCACTACTGGTAACTGAAAGTGACAGAGTTCTAGAATACCAACTTAGAATTTTGAAAAAACATTCCAAAAAATCTGCTCATCAGAGGGTTGATGCATAGAACTACACTCCCCAAATCCCCAAATATTTTCCCAAATTTAGCATTTCAGCGCTAAGCGAGCCGATGTAATCATAGTTTTCGAGACAAGGAGCCCACACAGTCTCACAGGACAGCGCAGTGTCTGAAGGGGTCCTGTTGTAGTCTCTCGCCCGCACTCAATGCCATGTAAGAGCGGTCCCGATGACTCAGACCCCCCCGCCCCCCACCCCACGTCTCAGAGGCCCTTTTGTCACGAGGCCCACTGCCTTTCAGCCCAGGCCCCAGCAGTAGAGCGAAGGAGCGAGAGAGGAGGAGGAGGAGGAGGAGGAGGAGGAGACTGTGCCTGGGAGGCAGGGACACAGGCCGGAGTACCAGGAGGCCGGGTCGGGCCGGCGGAGGCCCGGCGGCGGCGGCGGCGGCGGCGGCGGCTGCAGGGCAGGGCCCTTCTCGGCCCAGGGCACCAGTGTGCTGAAGCAGCCCAGGCTGTGCCTGAGCCTACGCACCCCCTCCCGCTCTGAGGGCCTGCTCCGAGCCGGGGGGGGGGCGCGGCGGGGGGGGCGGGAGAGAGGAGGAGGAGGAGGGAGGGGAGGAGGAGGGAGGGGAGGAGGAGGAGGGAGGGGAGGAGGAGGGAGGAGGAGGGGGAGGAGGAGGAGGGAGGAGGAGGAAGGAGGAAGGGGAGGAGGAGGAGGAAGGGGTGGAGGAGGAGGAGAGGGAGGAAGAGGGGAGGAAGGAGGGAGACAGAGAAACAGAAAAGGTGAAATCATAGGGGGAGGCGGAAAACTGAAAAAAGGCTCACTTCAAATTCAAAAGGGACAAACAGAGAGAAAGCAAACAGAACAGACCGCTATGCTAAGGGAAACAAAGAGAAATGACAGGACGTTAGCAACGCGTTTATGGAAACATGAAGAGAACAGAATATGCTGGATGGTGTAAATCATAGGAGGGGCTGAATAGAGGGGGAGGGGGGAGGGGGCCAGCAGGGCGGAAAGGAAATTCAGCAGATGGTGTGGGCGGGGCGGGGCGGGGCAGAGTGGCGGGCACGCTGGGCAGGGACGCGCTGTGATTGGTGGACGGGCTTCCGACACCCGTCCGGGTTCCTGTGTGGGCGAGTGAGCATGGTCTCTCCTGAACCCCCCCCCCCCGTCCCGTCCCGGCCCGTCCCGGCCAGGCCCCCCCCCCCCCTCACCTCTCGTGCTTGTTCTCCTGCGCCGCGCGCAGAAGCTCCTGGATGTTCTTGGTGATCTGCTCCGTCTTCCGGATGACGTCCTCCGTGCTGGGCAGGGCGGGGTCCGGCTCCACCTCCAGGTCGTCCAGCTCCGGGATGGAGCCCTCCCCCTGCCAGCCGCTGGTCCTCAGCTTGCTCTTCCGTCCCAGGCTGGGCGGGGGGGGGGGGGGGGGGGAGGGGGGGGAGACCGTCAAACACCACACCCAGGGACTGGAGAGCCAGTCCCACTCACTCCCACACACAGAGCCCTGAATCTGAATTCCATTCCTGCTCCATGAACCAAAATCTCAGACATCAAGCGACACATCTTAACACGCAGCGTTCTGACACATTAGGGGAATTCAGACAGCTTTAGAACTCATCTAAAACTGCATGAAATATCAAACGCCTTTGAACGTCTTTGGTTTTCCCACATGTACTCTTAACTTAAGCAAGAAAGCTGCAGGGTAAACCGAAATAGCATTTTCATACTTTTTTTTTTGTTGCCATACTGGCCCTGATTAATTAAGGTGAGCCTGACAGTACGGGAGAATTCATTACAGAAGTATTAAAATGGTAAATGGACTGCATTTATATAGCGCTTTTATCCAAAGCGCTTTACAATTGATACCTCTCATTCACCAGAGCAGTTAGGGGTTAGGTGTCTTGCTCAGGGACACTTCGACACGCCCAGGGTGGGGCTCGAACCGGCAACCCTCCGACTGCCAGACAACCGCTTTTACCTCCTGAGCTAAGTCGTCCATTTATATAAATGCAGTTCATTTACCAGAAGTATTATGCTTTGTATTTAAGGGGTTCACACTGAGGACAGTATCACAGTGACAATGCTCTGAACAGCACAGGTGGAAGACAGACAGGAGGGGGGTTTTGGGTTTGAATCCCATGTTGTATATTAGAACGGGGTTTTTGTTTTATTTTTTTTTTTTTAAAGCCCTACCCCGAATCGTCCAGCTCAGCGTCGTTGGTCGTGTTGTCATAGTCGCTGTCCGGCATGCTGCTCTGCTTCTCCAGTTTGGACGCCTAAAACGTGGAGAAAAAGAAAGTAATAGGGCACTGCCAGAATTTAGGCGAAAGGTTTCAAATCACAGACCAACTGAACGCAGGAAAAATTGCTGCAGATCTTGGGCATGTTTAGCTGTTTTTATGCAAAGTCATGTCACTTGAACACAAACAGAACTGTCCCTAACTGATACAGCAAAAATGTAAAATCTATGGAATACAGCATCTATGAACATCCTGCTCCAATAAAAAACCTAGAAATACTTCTGGCAAAAAATTGAAGAAAAAAAAAATAAGGACCAATTTTGTAGTGCACGATATATGTTAGCATTAAATTTAGGCCGTTTCAACTTTCTGCTGAGTTACACCCATGATTAATTAAGCCCTGTGTGGCATGGCAATGACCAAAGTAAGGATGAGGACTGAAAAGAGAAGAACACAAGTAACTTTGCATGAAACAAGCAAACAGAACCTCAAAAGCAAGGCGTGAAACTCAGTGTCGTCATGGTGAAGCAGTTATGATTTTACACTGCCAGAGTTAGTCAGAGAAAGGGTTATCCAGGGGGTTCAAAATGGTTTAGGGGGGTTTTATTTTTTGTTTGTTTGTTTTTTTCCCCCCCCTCTCTGAAAGAAAATAACTCAGGGTTCAGACCCGAGTTGTGTTATTTAGGAACAAAAATCACAGAGAATGGTGAATGGCCAAAGGTCAAAGGTCAAAGGTCAGAATCAGCAACATGGAGACTTCAGAGTGCTTCGCCCTCCATCCACACAGTTTGAACTCCTGATAATAACAGAGGCTTGCGCGTGGCACAGGGCAGAACCTCGGCACGGGGCAGCGGACAGAAGACACGCACACGCAGGAGTCCCAGGGAAGCCAGGACGGGCGCGGTCCAGTTTAAAACCCAGCGCCGCGCGGCGGCTAACCCTCACCGCCCGCACGACATCACGACTTCGACTCGACTCCGTTTTCAAATCCCCGGTCTGCAGACTCCGCCGACGTCAGACAGACAGCTCATCAGCTACGTTTAAAAAAAAAATTTTAAAAATGTTTTAAGTACAAAAATGAGTCGAAGACCTTCGGCTAGACCGAATTAGCCGCCGGCCGAGTCGAAGCCGTGATGCAATCCCGCTCGAAGCCCACACGCGATAGCGCACCGAGGGACGGGCGTGCCTCGGATGTCGCGTCGAACTCATATTTTTGCGCCATTACCTAATAGATTAAGGGGGGGGGGGGTCACATGGTTTGCCCAATGTGGCAAGTATGATTCATGGGGGGGGGGGGGTAATGAAACCCCCCCCTCCCCAGATTTCAGTGCGTCGCTCTGCACCGTCGCATTCATGCAAATCCCCTTTCCCCCGCGGGGAAACGGGGAGTGGCATTTCGCAGGGAGCACGTCAAGCAGGAAGCACACACGCATACATACCCGTATCTCCTCTCCCGAGTGCGAACACACACACACACACACAAACACAAAACACACTCCTCCTTCTGCTGTGCTGGGGACAGGGTGCAACGCAGCACCCTGCAGTACAAGCAGAGAAAACGTGATGGTGGTGGGGTCACGTTATTGGTTGTCCGTCCAGGATAGATGAGCAAGGGGGCAGGGATTAGTCCCCCCCCCCCCGCCTGGGTCAGAGAGGAAGACTCCTGGATAACCAGAGAGGAAGACTCCTGGATCACCAGAGAGGAAGACTCCTGGATCACCAGAGAGGAAGACTCCTGGATCACCAGAGAGGAAGACTCCTGGTTCACCAGAGAGGAAGACTCCTGGATCACCAGAGAGGAAGACTCCTGGATAACCAGAGAGGAAGACTCCTGGTTCACCAGAGAGGCGCTTTGTGTTACTGTGGCGGGCGAACATGCTGGGTCAAGCCGTTGGGTTGCGGCTGTGCTTTCAGGCTGGCGCAGCGCATAACCCAGCACTGCAGCGGGCTGTGGGGGGGTGGGACGGGGATGGGGGGGGGGGGGGGTCTACACACTCACTGAGTTTGAAAAGTAATAAAACAACTGACAGGAGGAAAAACAGTCAAATAAGAAACATGGACAATTAAATGACAGTGCTGAAAACCGTAGGGCATACACATTACTGCAATCTTTTTTTTTTTAAAAACAGAATAGAAAAAAAATGTGACAAAATTTTGATGCCTGATGAAAACTGTGATGCTCCAAAAAGTCTAAACCAGCTGACAGTTCAACAGTTCTTCATTGTTCATCAAACTCTCAAAACATTCAGGATCGCGTGCTGCCACCTCATATACGCACAATAACTTTTCCAGCAAACCAGTGGCTAATCTAATATCATACACATATAACACTCGTACAAACGAGTACAATCACAGGTCTCGTTAATCGCCGCTCGTTAATTTGGATTATCGAACCCGCTCCGAGTCACCTGAGGACAGACACGGCCCGCAGCCGTCGGTTCAGACAGAGAAGCGCTGCATTCTGGGAAGGGACGAGTGAGCTCTGGCAGAGGTGAGCAATGGGGGTTACTGGAAAAGGTATGGAGTGACGAGGACAGAGACGGAGGGGTGGAGGCAGCCCAGGAGGTGACAGAGTGGTGACTCATGCAAAGGGAGCGGGGGGGAGGGTTTGAGGGGCGAAGGAGGAGGTCGCCAGCAGGGGGGGGGACGGGGGGACGTCACGTCCCGCCAGGAACCAGGCCAGAATGGAGGAGGTACTTAACCCTTTGCGTGCTCTCGTCCCGTGACCAGGACAGGGTGGTGGGGAAGGAGGGGAGGGATGAAGAGGTGGTCACAAAAGCCCCTCTCCCGATCTAGAAAGGGTCCAAACCAAATTAAAACAAAACAAAAAAAAAAAGAAACCCAGCCACCCCCCCCCCCCAAAAAAAAATAAATAAATAAACCAATGGGGAAAGTAGATGAAGGTGCTCCCAAGTACTGATGGACCAGTTGAATCCCCAGGGCTGCCCAGCCCTGCTCCAGGAGACCAGCTGCCTGTAGGTTTTCACTCCAACCCTAACAAAGCCACACCTCATTCAACAGCTAGAGATCTTGAACAGCTGCTAATTAGTAGAGTCAGGTGTGCCAATTTAGGGTTGAAATGAACACCTACAGGAGGGTAGATCTCCAGGAACGGAGCTGGGCGTCGCTAGGCTAGCCCTAATGGCCATTCTGAACAGCTGGATTAGCGCTCGGGGGCAACCATCTACATCAGAACTGTTTGGAACAGAGGAAGGAAATCAACACAAAAACAAACACAAATATAAACAAACAAATATAATAAAACGTACAGTACACCACAGACAATACATGAATGAGATGCACAATGCCAGGGAAACGTGGGTATGAAGATGGCAGGGCGGCTAAATATATTTTATGCATTTTATCTTTAAAAAATATATATATATATACCTTCATTCAAAGTCTCTCGATATTTCAAGATGTACCTGCATTCAGTTTTATGTGACAAATACAGTGTCTGTGATGCACTAATTTCCACTCATTTAGAAAGACTAACACTTCATAAATGTGAAAATCCTAGTTTCCATAACACCTCCTAAAACACAATCAGAAAATAATTTCACTCCTTTTCACTCCAACAGTAGTGAAAAAATGGGCGGTTCATTACATAAACACAAACAGAGATGCGGTCTTATTTCTTATGACAAAAATAAAGGACAAAAGCAATGAAATACTTGTAAAAACAATGTTTAATACTAATTTGAAATGGGTGTACAAACCTTCACAATACTTCAGAAATGTTCAAAACGCTCTGTTTACACCAGAATCACTCACATTTGTATTTCACCCCTTTTGGGATTTAAAAATGATAAATTTTTTTTGTTCCTTTTTTCAGGCAACTGCGACCGAATAGCACTCAGGCAAAGCGCTGGTAATCGCGGAATGTGCCGGAAATATTGTGAAAGTAGAGACGCCGGGGTGCCCCGGTCCCACGTGGAGGGAGAGGGGGTGTGCCCCCCCCCCCGCGCCCCGCCCCGCCCCTCACGTCTCTCCCTTCCCCCCTCGAGCGGGCGGGGGCGGGACTAAGCTGCACGTTTGATTGACAAGCCTGGCATTGTCCTCATAGGGGCTGACGCCTGACCGCGAACATCTCGCGGCGCTAGCGAGGACGCTAGCGGGCGGGCTACGCGGCCGCCTAAACGAGCGCTCGTCATTGGTTCGTTCGCGCGTCTATTAAAAAGGAACAGGAAACCACCAGGGTTGAGAAAAAAAAAAAAAAAAAAAACAGCTGGCAAAAGGAAGGTGAAAAAAAAAACGAAAAAAGAAAAAAAAAAAAGGGCGGGAAAATTAAAAAAAAAAAAAAAAAAACGTAGAGAATTGAGAAGTAGAAAAAGAATGGCAAAAAAAAAAAAGGGCTAGTTTGCAGGTGTTACTTACATGAGGCGGGAAGGGCTGCAGGCTGGGGGTGCCCTCCTCGGGGTACGGGGCCTCTCCCTTGGGGAGATAGGGCTTCAGGCCCGAGCCGGTCTCATACATTGACATGGGCCGGCTGCCCCGCCCGGACGGCCGGCGCTTGAGGGGGGCGGGGCCGCAGGGGTCGGGGTAGTCCGCCCCGCCGGGGGCCTGACACATACCGGCCGCGACCTGACGCCGCAGAGAGAAGTTCTCGCTTTGCAGAGAGTGCAGCTGGAAGAGACGGTCAGCAGATACGCTAAGGGAGTGCTTTTCGGGGGCAGGGGGGAGCCGGGTGCCCCCCCTCTCTGCCCTGCCCTGCCCTGCCTTGCCCTGCCCTGCCCTGCCCTGCCCTGTCCCGTCCCGACCTGACCCAATCTGCCCTGCCCTGCCCTGTCCTTTCCTTCCCCGCCCCACTCTACTCTGTCTTGCCCTCTCCTGCCCTGCCCTGCCCTGCCCTGCCGTGATCTGGCCTGGTCTTTAAAAAAGCAAATTTTCGTGTGTGATTTGTGCAAAACTTTGTGGTGCTCAATTTCAAACTGAAAGCAGGTGTTTGACTGGTGAACCAATGGAATCAAATCTTATTACCACTCCCCCCCCCCCCCCCCCCCCCCCCCCCCCCCCCCCCCCCCCCCCCCCAACCCCCCACCCCCCCCTCCTTCACCCCACCCCGATTTATACTGTAGCGATGTGTCCAAGACGTAACAAAGTTAATTGGTACTTTTGTGTAAAAAAACAACATCCTCTCTTCTAGCGTTACACATGCTGAGCGTCAAAAATAAATAAATTCAAGCACAGAGAAACGTCAAGCAAGCAAGCAAGCAAGCAAAGGGTGCAAGCAAGCAAGCAAGCAAGCAAAGGGTGCAAGCAAGCAAGCAAGCAAGCAAAGGGTGCAAGCAAGCAAGGCCTCACATTCAGCCAAAGGTTACCAAGGGGGACAAGGGACAGACACCACACCAGCAAAGCCGGGCGCAGGCAGTAAGAGGAAGGAGGGCATTCACGAGACAGAGAAACTCGGTCCCAGAAGGACCGGACGTTCAGGAGGGAAGCTGGGAAAGTCATCACCATCATCAGCAGCGGTTAAGTATTACTGCGACGACGGATCGACGGGATGAGACGAGGCGGTCGATTGGACCGCGGCTGCACACAGAACTGGAAGGGAGACGGATTCTGATTCGCTCACAAGGGGCGACCTCCTCGCAGGCCAATTCAGACGGGAGCATTTTCGGCCAGACACACAGAGCGTTCGACACACACAACGCCAGCCCACACCGCTAAGACGACACGGACGCTTCCACGGCCGAGGAATGCCCATGTGACCTCGTGGGGGAATATTTCAGGGCTTTTCGGTAACAACTAGCTCAATTCTCCGAAATTCTCCTCTAGATTGAGGAACTTTTCTTTTTTTTTTTTTTTTTTTTTTTTTTGCGAGACTGACTCGACACAGCGGAGAGATACGGCCATTTAAGTCACAAACTGCCATTGTTCCAGGCGCAGCCTAAAAAGATTTGTTTGCGCCTGTAACGTGATCCGCAGGAGAACACAGCAGTACTCTCTCCGGTCGTACGGACATTAACTTCTTCCCACTGCGCAGAAATACCGAAGTTACCCTAAATTAACGTTCGCAGCAAATACGTGTAACTCTAACTGACGCGCTCGCAAAAACCCAAAATGCACTTCTGTGGAGAGCTGTCCAGTGGCCACAACACAGATTCAATACCAGCTCCGGTTTCAGCGAGGACTAAACAAAATGGCGGATCCGATTTCCGCTCTTCGCTTGGGTTCCGAGCCGCCCGGTTAACGGTCCATGCAGGCGTGCACGCGCGCGTTTAGAACTCATTAATTTTTCAACGTCTCTGGAGCTGCTCACGCCTCCCGTTACACATCAAAAGCTTTTACTTTTTGTTTCTTATTAAACCTGAGAGCCTGTCATAAATCAGAAGCTTGGACTTCCCTTTCTCAGATAGCACTGACGCACACGTGCCCACTTTGGAAAGTCCCAAATAATTCACTATCACACACTCCTCACTCCAACAAGGCAGTTCTGTACCAAGAAATGTATTAAAGTTAACGAGGCATGTAATATGAGGTACGACCCCTGCGACACTACTAAGATGGTTCGGCATCCACTGATGCCCATTCCCAGAACTCAAATCTCCGAAATTAAAAACAACAATTAAAAAAAATAATAATAAAATAAGAAAAACATGTTGAACATTCACTTTGTGACTAACACTTTGCGTTGTGAAGGCAAAGCGATGATGTAACAGTCTCTTTCTGCAAACACTGCTGGTTCTGGCATCAATGTGTAACAGCTACTCGAGCTTGCTGGGCCAAGTCTATCCCACCCAAACGGTTATATTATACTACAGCAGTATTTGTAGTGATGTTACTGTAAAACAAACAAAAAAAAAAACAAAAAAAACAGTTGAAACAAAACTTGAAAGAAGCACTTGTTCTAGAAACAAACCTCTAAAGAAAAAAAAAAAAGGGTTAATGTTGCATTTTTTTTTAAACAGTGAATTTTTTTTTTTTTTTTTTAATCCAAGGACTCTTTCTATCGGTTCTTGCCCCATAATGCATTGCACAACTTTGTCTGACATACAGAATGAGTGGAGCGGGGGGCGCTAACCCGGAACACAGTTCTGTCTGTTAACTCCCCAGTGTGTGGCTGTCCAGACGGAGGGGGGGGGGGCGGGGCGGGGTCAGAGGCGGGGCCCTCCCCCCGGCGTGTGATTGGCCCCCCGGGGGTTAGGTGTCTGTGTTAGTGTCCCGGGGGCGGAGTTCCGGCGGTACCTTTTTCTGCATGAATCGCAGCTCGTCGCTCAGGTTGCTGTTGACCTTCATCAGCTGCTGGATCTTGGCCTCCGAGGCGCTCAGGGCGTTCTTCACCTCCAGGAACTCCTGTGCCGTGATTGGTCCGTCCGACTGGTCCGAGTCCACGCTCTGCGGAGGACACCGGGGTCGGGGGGTCGGGGGGGGGTCGGGAGAACGGAGGTTTTTTTACTTCAGGGAACTGAGGAGCGCGATGGTTCGGGACCTGAGCTTGCGACGCAAAGGTTGCGGGTTCGACTCCCAGCTGGAGCGCTGGAATATTCTTAAATGAACTACTGGTAATTGAAAACAATGGAGTTCTAGAACACCGACTTAGAATTTTGGGGAGGGGAGGGAAAAAACACTTTTGTTTTTTTTTGTTTTTTTTTTTACAGACTTTCCAGTCTGCATAACTGGAAAGTCTTCAAAAGGGTCCACTGGGACGTTACCTTGGTCCGGTCCCCTTTGCCAGAAGGCGGCTCTTGATCTGTGTCTTCGTCCGACGCCACGCTGTCGTAGTCGGGCTGGTCGACCTCCTGTCCTTCGCTTCCATGGCGACTGCTGATGCCCTTCAGGATTAGCTCCACGTTTTCTAGAAAGGCAGGCAGCCCGGGTAAGTCCTAGTCAACACACCCGAGCTTTTTCGGTTTCGCGGGAATGAAGGAACACAGCTCGGCGAGCGGTGCCAGTACCTTTCGGGCTCGCAACAGAATTTCCCAGCTGCCGACGCTTTGCGTCACTTAAAATATCGATGACGAGCGTGGCAAACTCGTGTGCATTGAACCGCGCAAGCTTCTGCCGTCCCTGGGAAAAAAAGAAACAGAATAAGAAATAGGATTACACCAATAAAGTTAATTCACTTTACTATCACTATTCACTATGGATACAATCTAAATAATATTTTCTTTCTATCAGAAAACAACCAAAACATTTCCGATCTAAATTTGATACCACTCGAACTTGATATTCTTTATCAAGCAGTCTATGCAAACTCATAAGACATTTCCTGTATTTCTGCAGTACATGTGAGATAAAACACGTTCCTCATTGGCTGATTTAACACCCTTTGAAGTGCAGGTTGTTTTTTTTTTCTTTCTTTTTTTAGAATGTTTTCTCAAAATCAAATGTCAGTGTTCTAGAACTCAACTGCGTTCAATTATTACCAGTGGTGATTGTGACATCAGCATCGGAATGTTCAGACAGGAACATTCTAATCTCCCATTTGTGACCTCACACATTAGAGGGGTTAAAATACTCGCCTGGTTTCTTGTCGATGAATATTCAGGGTTCACAGGGAGGAAAGGCACGACTGTCGTTTCTGTCACCAGCGTGCTGTGGTTCTGAGTCGCTAGCCATACTGCAAATAATAGAACAGACACAGACTCACTCTACAGACAGACTAATTTTACTCCTAGATACACACTATATGTACATATCTAACATTTAATCTCTTCGCTGTCCTTGCAATGTTTTCCGTTTTTAAAGCCTACATCCTACGGGTTTGTCCTATTTTAATGCTGCATGAAAATGTCCCTTTTGGGGGGGGGGGGGGGGGGGAAGGGGTCAAAGGTCAAAACTGAACTGAAGGGAGATCATTCAAACCCAACATGACGCAGCGAGCAGGACTGGCAAAACAAGCCCTTCTTTTGAGCCGGAACATAATAAGTATCGATTTTTGCTTCTCCTTTCATGTCGTTCCCCGTGGCATTCGGCTCCAGCCAATTAGACGCCGCATGAATGACTCCACTGTACCATTTAATGCTTTTACAGTCCTGCGGCTCCCTTCGGAAACAGGAATTTTCCGGAAAACACTAAAACTGTCTTATTGACTTATAGAGAATGCTCTCCGCACGGTAGACCCTGACCACGGCGTTCAGAGGTCTAGGTCCAGCTTAATGCCGCAGACCAGCGACCATCAACTCCGGCCCTCGAATCCAAATCCAAATCCAGTCCCCCCCCCCCCGGGTCAAGGCGTCCCGTTTGGACCCACCAGCGTCGGTCTCCCGTCTGTCCACCTCGTCGTACACGTCCATCGCCAGCTCTTCAAACAGGTGGTTGCTGAGCTGAAATGAAAACGATTCGAGAATGTGAAAGTTGACAGCATCCTGTGCTGTGCTTGTGTTTGTGTGTGAATGTGTGTGTGTGTGTGTGTGTGAATGTGTGTGTGAGAATGTGTGTGTGTTTGTGTGTGTGTGTGGTCAGTGGCTTTACCCGCAGAGCAAAAGTAGGCATTTCACACAAGGAACGGGCTTTCACTTTCTCAGGCTAGAACTTTTCAAATTTTCCATCCAGAAGTTTCTTTATTAGTTCAAAATGTATTTCCCTTCAGAAAAAACTGCTGTGATTCATTTCACTGTGTGAGCGTGTTGATATAATGAGCTTTCCACACCACTCGTTTTTCACTTCTGAGAGAATCAGACCTTGACTTTTTATTCTGCAGACTATTAGAAGTTTGCAGCTGGTAATTTGTTTCCTCTGTTAAAATCCCCTTATTGGCCGTCTTACAATCCAAAAACCCCTTTCCCTCTAAAGGATCGCTGGCTTATCTCGCCTTGCACAGATTATCCGACCGCACGGCATTATGGTCTTGAAAATGGCCTTCGACAAAATACTTACAGATTGGAGCTTTTTCTTCGCTGCTTTGGCCAGTTCTGATAAATCCAGACTGCTAGAAGTAAAAAAAAAAAAAAAGAAATTTAAAAAAAAGAAAAACGTTTCACTTCTAAAACAAAAACAGGAAGAGACATCTTAAGCCTATACTTCGGGGCATACTTACATGTTCCTTATCCGTTAAAAGGGGTGCGACAAAAAACAAGAGAGATGTCAGGGATTAAAGAGGATAAGATATGAAAGCAGGATTTACAGCGAGCCCAAAAATAAACAGCGCAGATTAGGGCGGTCACAGTGTGTGAAGAGCGCGTCCTTTGACCTGAGCATGTGCGAGATTAGAAGGGAATGTTTCCCGGGGGGGGGGGGGTGAAGACAGGTATGTCAGCTGACCCAGAAACGCGTCCGGACAGGTAAGGGGGAAACTGGGCTGTCTGTCGCCTCCTGCCCAAACCAGGCGTTCGGCCCGGCGAGAAAGAATGTGGCGGCCTCCTCAGAACACGGGGAACGTCCAATCACCCGCTGCTCTGAACCCGGCCTGGTTTTTTTGTTTTGTTCTGTTTTTTTTTTTTTTTTTAAATGGGAGGAGCAGTATTACACCCCCTGCGGCCACCCTTCCCACCTTGCGTTTGATGTTCCGGGGGACAGGCCATAAACCGCACCCTGAACCGCACCCTGAACCGTGCCCCAAACCGCGAAGCCGCTAAACTTATAAGAGCACACCTTACCTGTCGGCCATCTGGGGGATTATGAAGTGTTGTCCGCTTTTATGATCTGAAAGGGAGGGAGGGAGGGAGGGAGGGAGGGAGGGACAGAGGAGGTCCGTTACAACCAGAGCCACAGCTCAGACGCGCTTGGACTGGCCAGCGTCCGTGCGTGCGCCCGCCCCACCCCCCCTCACCTGGCTTCCTCCCGCACAGGTAGAATGCTAGCCTGTCGGTGAGCTCGTACTGAATCTCCACCAGTCTGTCGGCGAGGTCGGGGTGCCCGGCTTGCCTGGAAGAGATGGGGGGGGGGGGGGGGGCAGGGGGGGTCAACGAGGGACACGCTTACGAATTAGACAGAGCACTTCCTCCCGACGCCTCATTCGTTTTTGTTGTTGGTCAGCACTTTACAGATTAATTAAAGCAGTCTCTTGATTATTTTTTTTTTTTGCATCTGAATCGGTTGCTGACATTAAGACCAGGAGACCCTGCGACTCTCCAGGACAAAGACTGAAGGTCCCCATGCACAGGAGCCTCCCGAGCAGTTAGGACTCGATTCAGAAAAACGGGCGTAGCTCCCCGGGCCGTTTGGTACGGGGTGGGGGGCGACTCTGCGGGACGTCCGGTACGAGGCAGGCGGGCCGGGGGTGGGGGGGCGGGGGGGTGACTCTGCGGGACGTCCGGTGCGAGGCAGGCGGGGGCTGTACCTTGCATAGTCGATGGGGGTCTTGCCGCTGGAGTCGGGGGCCCCCGGGTCGGCCCCGTAAACAGTGAGCAGCTCCGCCTGGGACACCTGGCCCGCCTTGGCGGCCACATGCAGGGGGGAGTTCCCCTTCTCCTGGGACGGGACGGGGCGAGGGGCGAGGGGCGGGGGGGGGGGGGGGAGAGATAGAAGCACACAGTCTGAGCTGGGACACCCTCAGACGGGACGGGTGCGATTGCTGGGTGTGTGACGGGAGAAGGGGGGGGCGTTTCAGGGTCTTACCGGGTGGAAGAAGTTGGCCTGGGCCCCCAGGGACAGCAACCTCAGACACGTCTCTAGGTTACCCGTCCGCACGCTCGAGTGGAGTTGCTGGGGGGGGGGGGGGGGATGACGAAATGGAAACAGCTCAGTTCTACTTTTTCGTTTGTGTGCAAAAACACGTACACAAAAGGCTGAACAAAACAAATGAGAAAAAAATTTATATGCAAAGTGGTAGTAAAAAAAAAAATAAAAAAAACCCAAAATGGCTTATGTGTTCAACGCCTTGAAACCTTCCGAAAAAAACTAAAAAAAACTATACAATCAATTACAATCAAAAACCTAAGAAAACAAAAATACTTACTAAAAGAAATAAAGGAAGAAAACAAAATGAGTAAATGCTGATTAGTACACACTTCAGACGATGAGTGATCACAGAGTGCATTTCAGGAGGCTCAGTCAAACCAGCTCTGAAGTCTAAACAAAGCAGTCCCACAGTCAAGCGGCTGCGGTTTGGCACAAATTAACATACGATATTTTTATAAACGTTTAAGTTTAGACGCTCTGCCCCTCGCGCTCGCCTCAGGTGCAATCTAACCCACACTCAGAAACCCGGCCATACAGATACGAGCAGCACCGCAGGACGAGGGACGCTAGAGACGCCGCCACTAGACCAGAGCAGAGGGAATTCTGGGAGCCCTCTCACCTTGCTCAGGTCCTTCGCCGTCAGGCTGTCGTCGTCCCGACAGGGCATCCGGTGGACGAACGCCAGCATCTGATATTTGGCCTTGATGAACTCCGTCTTGTTTGGGCTGAGGAGGACACAGAGGGGGGCGGGGGGGGGGGGGGGAGGTGCGTCGGTCAGACAGGACCCAAAAAAGGGGGGGAGGCTTCTCTCATCCCGTCTGCACCAAACGCCCGTCCCACTGTGCTGGGGGTGGGGGGGGGTTTGGGGGGGGGGGGGGCTGGACACTCACTGCACTTTGTCCTGCGGGTTGGCCTTCCTCTTGCCGCTCATGATGGAGGCGGGGTCCAGCAGGGAGTGCTCCCATATGGCGTTGGCGCCGTTGTTGTACAGCGTCTGCACCATCTGAGGGAGACAAAGCCGACCGTCACGGACGCGAACCCGAGGGTCCGAATGACGCAGACCAGCGCACAGAACGCCCTGGTGCAGGTCAGAACGCCCTGGTGCAGACCAGCACACAAAACACACTCTACCAGCAGGTCTGCATGAGATCTCATTCATATAAAGGTCCCTTCCAGAATGATTTGCAGCCTGGGCTTTTCTTGTATAAAGGCCATTCCTTTGTAGGCTCCTGAAAAATGGCCAGCTCTCAATAAAAAGCCTGCCATTCGTAATGAAGCGCTTGCTATTTGGGGACACGCTGATCCATAGCGCTGTTCGAGCGGAGCGCCGGGGCGCGTCGCCCTAAACGGATCGGATGACTCCGTGCCCGGAAGCCCCGCCTCGACGGCGAGCACTAATCCCAGACCGCGGATGCTCTGATTCTCCGAACCGCAGACACAGTGAGAGCCTTATCTCTGAGCGACACAAGGACTGCACTGTGAGCGGCCGCCCCAGCGGCAGCCTGCTGAACCCGCTCAGCTGTGACATCACAAATATGCGGTGAGAGCGTTCTTAACTGAGCGTTCTAATGCTGATGTCACAATCACTACTGGTTAACTGAAGGCGAAGGAGTTCTAGAACACTGACTTAGAATTCTGAAGAAAAAAAAAAACATTCCAAAAAACCTACTCTTCAGCAGTGTGCTGTAATACAGTATTGATATGAAAGGATTAGCCCAGCACTCTGGCAGAAAGGAGAGTGTGTGTGTAAGTGTAAGTGTGTGTGTGTGTGTGTACAGGGGTGGGTGCGGGAGGCGTACCTGCAGCTGGGTGGGAGGCCAGGGCGTGTGGGTCAGGTGGCGCACCTGGGAGCTGTGGCGCCCGAGGCTGCGGTGGACGCTGCAGCACTCGTCACAGACGAGCACCCCCCTGTTCACCGAGGCCCAGCGAGGCTCTGCAGGGACAGAGGCACAGCGGAGCGGTCAGAGCCTGAGGCGCTAACGCACAGCAGCGCGGTCAGAGCCCGAGGTGTTAGCGCACAGCGCTGTCAGAGCCCGAGGCGCTAACGCCCAGCACAGTCAGAGCCCGAGGCGCTAACGCACAGCGCGGTCAGAGCCCGAGGCGCTAACGTACAGCGCTGTCAGAGCCCGAGGCGCTAACGCACAGCGCTGTCAGAGCCCGAGGCGCTAACGCACAGCAGCACAATGAGAGCCCGAGGCGCTAACGCACAGCAGCGCGGTCAGAGCCCGAGGCGCTAACGCACAGCAGCGCGGTCAGAGCCCGAGGCGCTAACGCACAGCACAATCAGAGCCCGAGGCGCTAACGCACAGCAGCACAATCAGAGCCCGAGGCGCTAACGCACAGCAGCACAATCAGAGCCCGAGGCGCTAACGCACAGCGCGGTCAGAGCCCGAGGCGCTAACGCACAGCAGCACAATCAGAGCCCGAGGCGCTAACGCACAGCAGCACAATCAGAGCCCGAGGCGCTAACGCACAGCAGCGCAATCAGAGCCCGAGGCGCTAACGCACAGCAGCACAATCAGAGCCCGAGGCGCTAACGCACAGCGCTGTCAGAGCCCGAGGCGCTAACGCACAGCAGCACAATCAGAGCCCGAGGCGCTAACGCACAGCAGCACAATCAGAGCCCGAGGCGCTAACGCACAGCAGCGCAATCAGAGCCCGAGGCGCTAACGCACAGCAGCGCAATCAGAGCCCGAGGCGCTAACGCACAGCAGCGCTGTCAGAGCCCGAGGCGCTAACGCACAGCGCGGTCAGAGCCCGAGGCGCTAACGCACAGCGCTGTCAGAGCCCGAGGCGCTAACGCACAGCGCGGTCAGAGCCCGAGGCGCTAACGCACAGCAGCACAATCAGAGCCCGAGGCGCTAACGCACAGCAGCGCAATCAGAGCCCGAGGTGCTAACGCACAGCAGCACGGTCAGAGCCCGAGGTGCTAGCGTCCTGCGTCCGCGCCGTTAGCGATCGATGATCACTCCGGGGGCACTCAGGCTACAGGCCCGCTCCCCGGCTCTGGAGCTTCTCAAGGGCAGAGAATCAATGAGCCGCCGCACGCGCTCACTGCAGTCCTGCGCAATCGATCCTGCAGGAGCCGTCCTCCTCCTTCCTTACTCTTCAGCTGAGGCCCAGTCACAGGGACACAGAAGACACAGAACCAGGCAGCGGAACAGCAGAACCGAGCATCGGAACTGAACAGTGGAACCGAGCAGCAGAACCAAGCAGCGGAACAGAGCAGCAGAACCGAGCAGCAGAACAGAGCAGCAGAACCGAGCAGCAGGACCGAGCAGCAGAACAGAGCAGCAGAAGCGAGCAGCAGGACCGAGCAGCCGAACCGAGCAGCAGAAGCGAGCAGCAGGACCAAGCAGCAGAACAGAGCAGCAGAACCGAGCAGCAGGACCGAGCAGCAGAACAGAGCAGCAGAACCGAGCAGCAGAACCGAGCAGCCGAACTGAGCAGTGGAGCCAAGCTGGAGAACCCAACAGGACAACCCAGCAGCAGAAGACAGGGCTTCATGTGAAAAAAACGCTGGCGAAATGGAACGTGGCGCGAGAGCGCACTTCCTTCCTGTGAAAGGGGGGGATTCTGGGATGCGAGTCAGATCGGAGAGCATCTGTCTGAGATTAGGCAGCGCTGGCGCTACAACCCACGGCCTCGCAGAAAGAAAAACACGGTCAGCGCGACCCCCCCCCCCCCCGACTTTCCCTCTACAAATAACTAAAAGGGGGCCTCCTCTCCGAAGGCTCGGTTTCGCCTGCTTTAAAAGGCACATTGTGTTACAGTAGATACTGTTACAGCACCCCCGCTGTCCCCAAATGGGCTTGGCCCCTGCTAAGAGACTGCCCACCCCCAGTGTTTCATTTCTGCTAATGTCCCTCAAGAGCTTTCTGTCCCGCCATGGTGAAAACTCACGGGTGTTTGTGGACTGACACCTGAACTTGGTCCCCTAGCCGCGAGCCTCAATGGCTAACCCGTCACAGGAATGCTGCGGTTTTGGCGGCTGCGTTGGGGGCCGCCGTTTCCACAGAACCACCACAACAAACATCACCTTCGCACCAGCCCACGTCTTAACTGGCCGCCATCTTCAAACACAGCTCTGAACTTGAGGAGAACGGCACCGAGACTTTCCGAGTTGTTTTTTTTTTGTTTTTTTTCGCGCTGTCGTAGCGGCTTCCGGAACCTTCCGCGCAATCGAGGGCGCTCAGTTTCCCCCCCATCCATTATTCAGAGGCCGGCTGGCTGGCTTTGGCAGGCCGCTCGGCTTCAAATGTAGGCCAATCGCACGGCTCTTTCTAACACGCTCCAGAAGGAACTCCTTTTCCCAGCATGCCTCACATACTTAATCTACATCTCCAGTCAAACTCACTATTTTTTTTTTTTTTTTTTTGCTTCAGGTCCAATTGTCACAGGCTAATGTAATCTGTGCACAACAAAAAAGATTGTTTTAAGTGAATGCTTAGAAATTAATAATGCTTTTTAACCCCCGTTTTAAAATTACCCAGAATGTACCTTTTAACAAAACATGCATGCGCTTGAAGGCGCAAAAAAATAAAACCGCGAAACACTGCCAAACGCTCCAAGGCCTTCTATTTCTAAACCTGCGAGCTTCAGCGGTACAGAGTGCAAAGAGGAAGTGGAACCACACATCGCCATATATGGACAGCGTGAAAGGGCTGCTTCTGAACCCCGTGTCGTCCAGCCCAGCGACTTCCTCTTTTGCTCCGAGGCGTGGCTCGAAGACGAGGCAAAGCGCAAAGCGCCTTCCACAGGAGAGACGAAGATACCGCGACGGAGCGATAAAAGGCGGGAAAAACTGGAAGTTCGGATGCTGGCGGTTCTTAATTACCACATGCCTGCAGTACAGCAGATTCTGAAACCCTCTCCTTTTGTGGGGTGAGGGTGTAGGATAATGGGGGGGGGGGGGGGGGGGCGTTTGCCTTGGACGGGACACGGTCGCTCACACAAATCACGGCGCAGATGGCCGAAGGGTCTTCGGGAGCCAGAAGGCACCGCGGGTTCCAACACGCACGGGGCAATTTGAGAGCGCCAGGGAAAAGCGCGGGGGAAGGGGGGGGGGGGCGGAGCTGTCGAAAAAAACGCGAAGAAACTGTTCGCTATCATCCGTCAGCGCGTGTCCAACACGTACAGAAACATAAAACCGCGATATTCACGCGCTGCTTAATATCCTTCAAAGAGCCTCGTAGCTCAGCTGTTCCCGCAGACTTTCACGAGCGTGCGTTGCCTGTGGCCAACATGACACAAGCAGCAGCTCACAGAGAGGGGATGGGGGGGGGGGGGGGCTGGTTAACGTTTTGCTGATCTGCGTCGGAGTTTTAAGACGCCCCCTTAGGCAGCCCTGCTCGAAATTAAAATTAAACAAAGGGCCCAGCTTCCCCGAGACGCCTTTATTTTTAGGTCACAGCGTGCGCACATTCACCAGATTCTGGGTGACTTTGGGGCCGTCAGTTCCTCATTTCCAGTGAGAAGGGACAGCCAACCGTCCTCACGCGCCGACCAGCCGCAAAATCACCCGCCACTGTAACCGGACGCACACCCCTTAGAGAGGGTCTGGCCATCAAGCGCAGCTCCACTGCTCTCCGTCAACAACACACGATGCAGGTCTCTCCACAAAGGCATCGCAGCCATTTACTACCCCTCCATACAGACTACAGAACACACATCATGGGGCTGCGAGCTTTGTGGCAGTCAGGGGCCTGGGAGATCACACCACCTGCTCATTTTCTGAAAGATCCGCAGTACTGCATCCAACACTGTCAACTGCAATCTAAGCAGCTCTGCGTCGCTTGCAGGTGCTCTTCTGTTGCGTTTTGTCATTGCTACACATTGAACTCCGTGTGATGGATAAAAAATGGTCCATAAATAAAGTGTGAGTGAATGACTGATTGACAGATTGGCTGACTGACCCCCAAGAGGCAGGCAGTGTGGAAATGGCCCACACGCCGCCCTGCATTCGCATGTTTCTGCACAGCTGCGGTGGGGGACTTGCCACCTGGCGCGCAGATCGGTCTGTCTTCCTTCCTGCCCGCCCGCGACACGAGAGCGAGAGCCGCTAAAATAAACCCATCCTGTCTCAGTGCCACCGCGCGCTCTGCTCGGGCTGCCTGCACGCTACTCTAACAGAATCGCTACGTAGAACCGCAACAAACCTGCCAACAGCCCACCCCCATTCACCGTCCTCACTCTCTACACCGTTGCACACCAATCAAGACGCGTCACGCAGAAACAGCGATAGCGACAGCGAAGACAGAGCCAGGCCGTTACTCTAACGGCGCGCTAATCACCCGCGGCAAACTCCGAAACCAGCAGCGCCAGCTGAACGAAAGCGATCTTTCCTCCTTACATTCCTGAACGGTCCCCTTTTTTTTACCGCGTTTCTGCGAGCGTGTTCGTACAGCGCTCAGGCGGGAGGGCTAACGGTGGGGGCTCGGCGAAGCTAAGATACAGCCTCTGGGGCCTGCGCGTGCATGACGAAAACTCTGGCAAAGCCCAACAAGATACGCCGCACGTCACGGTCGGCATTCCTTTACCGTCACTAAAACTGCACACGGAGTGTAAGGCAAGCCCTGAACAGGGAACGTCTCCGATTTTGATCACGTAGGCCAACAGCGTTACACCATATTAATAAATTTAAAAAAAGTGCAACACAACAGCACAACCCCGCTCATTCTCTGGGCATCCTGTTATTTTTCCTGGCTTGCAGGACAACAATCAGCTCCGTTCCTGTAACCAGATGGCCACACAGCATGCAGGACTGGAGCCAGTCGTCCAGCACGTGCAAAAGCAATGAGCAGTGACATCAGCAACACTGCAGATCTCAAATTATTTGAGGATTAAAAAAAAAAAAAAACATTCAACACTTAAGAATAGTTTAGACCCAAGTAAAAAGGTGCACAACTACTGTCAGCCAAACAGATCAGAAAGTGGAATTTGGCAATGGGACAGCCCCATTCTGCAGTGTGAAGAGAGATAAATTACTTCTTGTCTGCCAGATAATGTACAGCCCATCCCCTTGCTTTGTGTAAAAACAAGACCAGGTCAAAACCTAGTATATGGCTGGACCTCTCCGGCCGACCAATGGTGTAACTTCATCACTCACTCAGTCACAGACATTCGCGTTTGTAGGGCTGGCCCTGGTGTTGCGGTCCAGCCAAAAATTCCAAGCAGCATTTGGAACTTCATAAACACAAGCAAAGCAGCACAGTGAATACCATTGGTGTCAGTTGGGATATTATTTTGTGACAAAACTCCAGGTCCTAGAAAGAGGACCTTGCCCATGCAGGCATTCCTCATACTCTTGAGTTTGGTTCTGCACCGTCCCAGGTCTGTCATAAAGTAATTACAGGGGTCAGGCAAGGTACATCTTGAGCAGCAGTCAAATTCTGGACTGTACACACCATCAATCACAAACCATGTGCACAGCCCCGGTCACACAATCCTGCCCCCCCCCCCCCCCCCCCCCCACCCCCACCACCCCCACCCCCCGGGGCACTAACTTTACACACCACACATATAATTCCACTGTGCAGGTGTGCAAACAGAGACAGTACACATCACTGAGCAGTCGCAGCGTTCAGACACTGCTCGTGTCCCGTCGGCCAAGACAGTGGACAGCGGGGAGTCTCGTGCGTAATAGGCTCAACAATCCAGACACTTCAACTTAAGCCTACCACTCCCTAGATGTGTGACATTTGCCTAGCCCGGGGCAAGGGTTTTCCTCGGGTGACGATGACTTTTAAGCACATTCCGACTACACAAGACTTAAACGCACTATAAGACTCCGGGACCCAACCCTACCCCCTGTCATTTAGCTAGCCAGCTACAACCCATCTGTTATTAATTCTTTTAGATCCAGGCATACCAAGAATACTGTACTCGTAACACGAGTGTGCCCCTCCAAATACTGCTCAAGCTAGTTGGTACAATTCAGATACCTAGCAACCATCACGTTTTAGCACAGCTCACTTAAGGTAAGATACATGCTGTAAAATTACAAACTACTGCATTGGGCGTCCTGCATCATGACATCACCATGCATAAACTTGAGCCCGTGGTAGCCAATTTGATAGCTACCATAAATCAGAAGTGAACACAAAACATAGCCAGATAGTGAAGCAAGCAGAACACAAGCATTCTGTAATATGTAACCAGCTGGTCATTTATATAGCTTAATGTGCCTCAGTATTGCCGTTGTTACGGTCGCTGGCTAAGAAATCGCTAACTAGCTGTAGCCAGCTAACTATAACTAGCAGGCTAAAATGAACGTAGCTTTGGCATAGCAAATCACTTGGCCAAATGACTGGATAGCCATCGACCACTAGCCAGCTATTTAGCCCCACATTGCATATAAAAAACATTTTACAAATAAAAATCTCTCCACAAAACAATTTTCGTAGTTGGTTAGCTCATAAAACCAGTTAAAACTGTAAACTAGAAAACATTTACATTGTTAGCCTGCTAAATATGTTGCCATGTGTTGAAAAGACTATTAAGCGAACGAAATATTCACGCAGCCGGGCATTTCAGCAGAAAACACTTTTAGTTGTGGTGGCAAGTCAAATTAATAGCAGACTAGCAAATTAGTCAGTATTTCTGTGTAACTGTACAGAATGGTGGACGATTGGCAAGTCTTTTAGCATACTTTAACGTGTTTATGTCTAGCTAGCCATGATAGCGAACAAAACTGCTAGCTTGGGCTAGCTATCTTTTCACTTACCTGGAACGCTACAATCAGCGCAAACCTCGCTGTTCCGCAACCGCTTCGACATCCTTTTCCCCGATAAAGGGCCTTCAAAAAGGTCAAAAATATGTTTTGCTTAATTTATATATTCATATGACAGATAGAAAACGGACGTATAAAACTATCCCGATACAATTCCAACTGAGGGGGGAAAGGACAACAAAATAACTGGCTAGCACCACCAGTCTTTTTTTCCTCTTCGTTTTTATTCTACAACAGAGACGGGAAGCCAGCGGCTGCAGTTCTCATGACGGAAACTCTAACCAGCATGAATGCGTATTGTTGCGGAGGCCGTGTTTATTCAGGAAATAAATATACGGGGAAAGTCTAGCGCAGAACGAAGACTGCAGTTGAAACACAGCGTAAAAAATAGCTTACGTAAAATTAAGTATTATCCCTTCAATAGACAGGAGACACAACGACGTCCGCCTGTCAAGAGGTCTGGGTCACGCACGTCAAAAGTCTTATTCTTCAATAAGATACGACTGTTGCTTTTGCGCTTGATCTGGAACCGGTAAACGGAAGCTGTCTCAATCTCATTGCGCTTGTTACTGTTGGATGCGTAACTTAGATAAATTACGTAGCTTGCTTCCTCTCCATCTTACAGGATGACATCAACTCGATAACTGAAGAGTAGTGTTCGCTGGTTGGGCAACGACTTTGAAATGGCAGGGCGCAGCATAACGCCCGACGATTTACGCAATTTTATGTTTATTATTCGAATTTTTTAAAAACATTACATTAATAGAAATATGTAAAACGTCCAGAGTCGAGTAACTAATTGTTAACGGTAATTGCAATTCCCCCGAAGTGAAATAATGGTCACGTCTGTGTTTTGGAACTAATCATTTTTCACGGCAGGATATTTCTTTTTTACACATTTAATATTTTAAATGTGTACGTTAAATTGAAACTGAATATGTCACTATATAAAATGACTAAGTATATAAAACTGTGTCAACATTAAAAGGGAGTCATCGTAACTAAAACGGAGCCACAACAATTTACCATACATTGACCATATATATTTTACACACCCCCACCGGAAAGGTAGACTCAACCTGTCACTTCCTTGTTTTTCAAAAGTTTTATTTTGAGAAGTTAGCACCATATTTTACATGTATCTCGTTTCATTTCCATCTTTATGTTGGGCCAACAGACGCTTCTTCCAGTGTTATTTTAGATTTGCTGTCTGCACTGTAACTTACAACGCAGACTTGTGGTACAACGTTGTTTCATGCCACTGTGCTGCTGAACTAGCTGGCTAGTAGCTTATTAACGTTAGTTCAACGAGGGAGAATGTGTTCCGCCGAAAACGAAGATTTCAGGGTTAAGTTTCCTCTACATTACTTTGTCTGGGAGAATGATTACAGGAATCTCGAAAAGGAGTTGAAAAAGGTATGTAAAATGTGTCTTAGGAAGTTTTACTTCGTTGCACGTTCGGCCAATTAATAGCTAGTTTATTGCTGCATTTTCTTTATTGAAGCTAGTTAGCATGCTACCTTATTTGCGATCTTGGTAGTAGTACTACTGTGAGCAGATAGCTAGTTAGCAGCCAATGTCTAGATCTTACTAAGACTTGGTTTCCAATTTATTTAATATTTTTTGGAGTAATTTAGTTCTGGATCAACGTTCACTGACATTACTCACTAATTCATGATTTTCAAAAAAATATGTTACGCTGGAGTTCTGCTATCTTGTTTGGTCGTAGCTGTGGTAGGGTAGCAGCTGTGTTATTGATTGATGCAGCATCCCGCATCAAAGTGCCCAGTCCCGTTCTTCCAGAAAGCGCAAAATATGTTTTTTAAAAGCATTTGAGCATGGCCACTCAGACCTAATTTCAGTCCAGTTTTGACCTTTAAAGCGTGTATTTACTCTGGTGAACCATGTGGTACAATTGTGTACCTGATTGTACGTCATGTGTCTGTTACGCGTCTAATAGGCGGACCACCATCACATTGAAAGTAAAGGTCACGTTTATAAAACGTCCTATCTAAAATGAAACCATAACGTTAATGATACATTGCCGGTAGCAGGTCGTATGGCTTTGTAAGTTTATCCATGTAAGAATATAAAAGTTTGGTGTTGCTTCACAAGGCTACCATTAATTGTGCTGAACTGTTGCGGACTCTTTCCGTTTGAAAGAACAACGTAGAGCTGGTTGACCCCAGAGGACGGACACCGCTCCACCTGGCAGTCTCCCTGGGACACCTGGAGTCAGTGAGAGTCTTACTGAGACACAATGCGGAAGTAACCAAAGAGAATGCAAAGGGATGGACAGGTGAGGCCAGCATCTGATTACATCAGTAGGTCATGGAGTGATTTACGATGTTGTACGAGTCACAGCTCTCAGACTAGCATGTGGCATTTGAGGTGGCTTTGCTGGTGGTTGAACCGTATTATTGGAGTCACTCACTCCCCATAGCTCCCGGTACTGAGAGGTTTATCATTAATAGATCCTGAGTTTTTGGCTGAAATCATGCGGGATAACCGGATATGTGACATGTAGCTTTGTATAAATTATACAAATAAGTGCTTTGGTTCTCTCTCTCTCTCTGCATGAATGAAATTTGAGCTGGAAGTTTCTGTGGTACTTAGCATCTGATCACTGTTTTCTGTAATGGCATGTGGGTGTTTGTGTGTGTGTGTGTGTGTATGCATGTGTGCTCATGCATTCGTGTGTGCTGGTGTGCGTGCGTGGGTGAATGTGTTTGTGTGTGCGTGTGCGGCGCACGTGTGTGTATGGGGCGCATGTCTGTGTGTGTGTGTGTGGGACGTGTGTGTGTGTGTGTGTGTGTGTGTGTGTGTTCGTACAGCATTGCAGGAGGCGGTCAGCACTGGAGACCCAGAGATGGTACAGCTGGTACTGCAGAGACGGGACTACCTCAAAGCCTCCACAGCCCTGGGAGGGGTGCCTGAGCTGCTGTCCAAAATCCGTGAGGTGCTGCTCTGCCGCTCTCTCTCTCTCTCTCTGCCTTCGCGTACTGTAAATCCCTTTTATTACTGTGCCACTGGAACCAGGCTGAATGGCTTAGCTCATTTCCCGGGTGATTTAGTGTTCTGCGCCTTGTCACTCTTAAACCGTGTTCGCGCGGTCTGCTAGCGAGCCTCCTTACGAGCAGGCTGTGGACGGAATCTGTAAATTACCTAATTATGTCGCTCGCTGTTGTACGTGTGCCAAAAACTGGAGGAGATTAATGGAGAATGGGGAAAGGAGAATGCCAGCATCGCAGCTAGCAGCCTGAGGTAGATGCAAACAGTACGCTCTCTGTGCTCTCCTGGAAAAACCTTGTTGCAGTTGTCCCTCTCTGAGCGGCCACAAGCATTCGGTTGTGTTCTGGTCCGGGATGCTGTAATGGAGAAAATAAGTTGTGCTGCACATATTCAGTCAGGTGTTGAGACTAAATAGAGAGCACTGACTAATTAATTTCTCTTTTTTTTCCCCTCACTACTAGTCTCCAGATTTTTACATGGAAATGAAGTGGGAGTTCACAAGTTGGAGTAAGTGTCGCCTGATGGATTTGGTAGCTTCACACCTAACTGATGTCTTGTGACTAATTCTGGAGCAGTCTCAGTCATTTCGGTTGTATAATAAAGCTGGCGTAAACAAATGAGCCAATGGCTGGCTGGCGTAGAAGTGTATCCAGGTGAAAACAAACACAGACAAGCCAAGACTTAATTTTTTTGTGCTTCAGATTGTAGTATTGATTTACTTTAGATGTTAACCTTGAGCTTGTCAGCCAGTCTGCATTTACTGGCCCCCGTGCGCTTGTGTGAACCATCCCATGTCCCGCATCTTTCCCAGTACCCCTGGTGTCACGGGTGTGCCCCAGTGACGTGTGTCGAATTTGGAAGAGCGGTGCCAACATTCGCGTGGACGCCACACTGCTGGGGTTCGAGAACATGACCTGGATCAGAGGTCGAAGGAGTTACATCTTCAGAGGAGACGGTGAGACTCAGGGGTGAAGTTGGGAGATCCAGAGTAGATTGAGGACCTGCTAGACTTCCCAGTCTTGACAGCTTTGTCCGTCCACACCTAGAAATTGAGGCACACATTTCCAGAAGTCCCATAACCCTGATTTGAATGTGCAGCCGGACTTGCCTCCTCTGTGTTAATTTTATTGCCATTGACTGTGATGCGTTGTCTTGTCTGTCAGTTGAATACAGTGCCTGTAAGTCGCTCTGTATGAGAGCATCTGCCGAATGGCTGGCTAAACTGTAGGTGTGTTTGCCCGTGTTGTGACGCACGCGCAGACAGCTGCACGGAGCTGATGGAGGTGAACCACGACGAAGAGGTGGTCGACACGGAGCGCTTCGACATCTCGCGGGAGATCGAGGACGTCACGCTGGACTCCATGCAGCCGGCCGAGCACGAGGTCGCCAAGCGACTGACCACGCCCATCGTCAACACCTACCTGGACACCCGCCACATCGCCTTTGAGAGGTACGGCTGGCTCCTCCCTCAGCTTAAAGTACCAGGGTGGCAGCCATATTGGCGGTGAGGTTATACAACATAGGCATGGAGGACTAATGTCCTCTGACTGAAATTTAATAATAGGTTATTAGAAGGAGGCTGAAGAAGAAAGGGGTAGGAGATAATGGCAGCAGTGTAGTCTAACCCTTTGAAGAGCAGGTTTTGTTGGAATTTTTTTAAATCTAGTTAAAAAAAAAAAGTCAGTGTTCTAGAACCCTGTTGCTTTCAATTCCCAGTAGTGACTGTGACATCAGCATCAGAATGCTCAGTGAAGAACATTCTGAACACATATTTGTGATCTCATGCCTTAAAGGGCTAATGGTTGAGGAAGTGCCCTTTGTAGCTGAGCAGTTGTAGATTACGTTGCCAGGTGGGGCACTGCTGTTGCGCCCTTGAGCAACATGCTTTGCATTACTGAACATTGAGCTGTAAGAATGGATAGCACCTAAAAATCTAATTGTGTAAGTTGCCCTGGATAAGAGCATCTGTTAAATGTTTATGATGTAAAAATGCTTTATAAGGTTTGCTGAAAGATGGTCAAATACAAAGTTTTACAAAGTTTTGTTGGCTTGACTACATCAGGAAGTAAATGCAACCTCTTTGACAGGATCCAGTTCACCCGGCAAAAGGCAAACTCCAGAATTCATGTATCGTGTTGCATTTGTCGTGCCAGCTGACGGCTTGGGCTGTGTTTGTTCGAGTGACCTTGGCCAGAGGCCTGCATAGTTTTTGCATGGAGGACACGACCTTGCCCTTCATTTATCGGGGGGAAAAAAAAAAAACAGAGCGGGTGCTTTCGTCTCCGCAGGAATAAATCTGGGATTTGGGGCTGGAGGACGGAAAAGACAGAGGTCGTCAACGGATTCGAAGCAAAGGTGAGCCATACGTGTGCAAGACCAGACAGGACAGGACTTAGCCTAGCTGCTGCTGGGATGATGCAGTGTGTGCACGCCTGGACCCCCAAGAGGTGACGGCACTACGCCGGTGTACCAATGCTGAGCAGATGGACACGCTATTTGTCCGCTCGTCTGCCAACGTTGCGTCCTCATTTGAGACCCCGCTGAGTCACTCGGGAGCCAGCGTCTGCCAACAGAAGCTTGCATATGTTTGATGTATTTGCAAACGTATTTGCATACCAATATTTGCGATGTGTATGAAGCTTCTTGCGTTGATGGAAATGCTCATCCAGGTTTGAGGTTCTTGTTTGTTACTTGTTTCCTTTTCCATCAGAATGATGTGTAATGTGTAATGATTATAAGCTCAGGTGTATTTTAGGACTGCTCTTCATTAGTACACTCCTTAGTGAGTGTTAGTGATTGCGCTGCCTCTGGTTACTTGGGGACTGTTGTTGACGTTGGGACGTTTTTCATTGGCAGGTTTTCACTGTGAACAACGTCAACGTGGTGATCCGGACGCGGACAGAGCATCTCACGGACGAGGAGAAGGCCCGAATAAAAGGTAAGGAGCCGGCACGCCTGTGCTCATTTACAGCCTCAGAATCATAGAATGCTAGTAGAAGCATAGAATGCTTAGAGCATTCTACGCAGCAGAAAAGCATAGAATGGTCATAAGGGGTGGATATGTCACAGGCTTCTGATGAGATGACTGAGGTCCTCCCACTGTTGTCAATAAGATCCCGGGGCGTACAAAGAGTGAGGGGGGGTTCCTCCTGACCTGGCCACCAGATCATCCATCCTCAGTTTAATTTCCGTACTCACTCCATCCTTCTCCACCTCATTTGGTTGATGGTGAGCGTACTGGCGCAAAATGGCTGCCATGCATCCTGAGACTGGAATAATTTCTTCACTTACTCTTACCTGCCATTTTGTTTTTTTGGGAACGATGAGGCAGACGGCACATAGTCCAGGGACCCTTCCCATATAAGTGCAATAACAGTACTGAATAGTATTATGCCCCCAGGATGAGGAGATTTTCTTTAGAGGAACTAACACACCAACAATCTCTTCTTGTGTCGCGTAGATGAGCGGAATGTTCTGGAATCTCTCCTCGGAACAGTGGAGCAGCACTTCAGCGCCCAAGGGGTAAAGAATTCCATAATTTCTTTCGGGAATGATATTTATAACGTGTCAATACTGTAGCTTTGAAACTTACACCTTATACCATAACCACATTTAAAAAGATTCTTAGCATATTGATATCTTTTTACTGAATCCAGTGTTTTGTCCACTGGAGCTTAAAGAAGAAGCGTAAAGAATCTTAAAGCTAAAGATAACAGCATTCTTGGTCCATGTTTGGAATGTATGTAAATGTTGAACAGGTTAAATTGCACCCAGTGGCCTCTGTCCCATCCAGAAATGGAATATGCTACACTATTTTGTAATTATGAGGAGTTTTTGTATAATATACTGATTTCTATTTCACTGCAATGTATATATTTTTTGAAAATGTATTGGGTCTTAAGCGCATGCTAAGTATAAGCGCATATATGAAGGTTCAGTCAAAGTCATCACTTTCACAACCGACAGTAGCAGTTAATACAAACCTACACAGAAGTTAAGATCAAGTTAAGATATGGGGGAACTTAAGCATAAGCATGTTTCACAGTCGGACATTTCCCGTAAGAGGTGACTTTCGGTTGGCTTTCGAAAACAGGACCTCACCCTGGAGTACGCCACTGCCACAAACCCCACGGCCATCACGCCTGAGGAGTACTTCGACCCAGACTTTGACCTGAAGGACCGAGACATCGGCCGGCCCATCGAGCTCACCATCCGAACCCAGAAGTGGGTCCCGTTCCAAGGCCTTTGGGCGTCAGAAAACGGGGCGTGCTGCAGTGCCGTGGGAAAAAAATGGCTGTCGTGACACTTTCCTTTCCAGTACCACAGATGAATCTGTGAAGAGCTTTATGGAAAATGCAGCAGGGATGATTCTTAAAATATGAAAGATTATGTAGGCATTCTAGACCTTTACCACATGCAAAAACCAATAACGGGACCAGTGACTGGTCATGTCAATTTGTTTTGCACCAGTCCGCGGTTGTGATACTGGTTTTGCGTGTGCTAAAAGGTTTTTGCTCACGCTGAAGGTCTTGGTAAATCAGGCAGTTTATAGCTTTCAGGACGTTGTTATCTGATTAACTTGACGATACCTGAGAGAATGCCGAAGCCTAATGTTACCTGGCTAAAGATTAGCAGGGTTCCTGTTTTAGCCCATATTCATGGTCCAAATCATGTTGTCCTGGTGTAAGATGACAAGTTGTGATGTATTTATTTTTGGGGGGGTACACTATGTGCTCTGTGATACGTGCAGGTTCAAGGCCACCCTGTGGATGAGCGAGGAGCACCCCCTCTCCCTGGTGGAGCAGGTGACCCCCATCATCGACCTCATGGCCCGCACGAGCACGCACTTCGCCCGGCTGAGGGACTTCGTCACCCTGCAGTTCCCCCCGGGATTCCCAGTCAAGATCGGTACGGTCCTATAGCATTGACAAATCCGCCCGAACTCGCCTGTCGCTGCTCAGGTTTGGGGCTGGGATTGTTACTGACCCCATCCTTTGACCATCTGAAGCTCTAAAGCAGTGGTTCCCAACCCTGTTCCTGGTGATCTATCAGCCTGCAGGTTTTCATTTCAGCCCTAACTTGGTGCAGCTGATTCTAGTAATTAGGAGCTCGACAAAGATCTCTAGCTGTTGAATGAGGTGCGGCTTTGTTAGGGCTGGCGCGAAACCCTACAGGACGGTAGATCTCCAGGAACAAGGTTGGACAGCCCTGCCCTAGAATATCTTTTAGTGCCCACATTTGCTTATGGCAAACAGACTTAGATTCTTGCTGGAAGCACCCGCTGATTAATTTTTAACATACTAAACACAGACACCTTAGCTGCTGTCCTTTTTAATGCTTAAATAAGTGACAGACTTATTGAATCATTATTGGTGTAATATTCGTACTGAAATGCAAGTACCGAATGTTTTGATATAAAAAAAATTTTTGTTATAGAATATTGCAGCCCTAGTGTTTAAGTATATGAAAGTGTTTCAGTTTGATTTGTATACAGTGGGCTTTAATAAAACCCAGAAATTGAATAAAACCTCAATCATCCTCTGATCCTCCTTTGATTATAAAAATAAGAATAGATAAAGCAGCATTTAATGCGATGCGGTGAGCTGAAATATCAAAATATCACTTTGGACAGGCAGACAATGAAAAATATGACTTAATTACATATCAGTGTTTGTTGCTTTTTGTCTTTGTTTCCCAGGAAAAGTCTGTGAGACATAATTCAATTTTACGCTTTTTTTTTCCATTGTAAGTGCCAGCCATTCAATAGTGTTATGGGGTATAAAAAAGATACATGTTTATGATTGCAAGGATTTTATGTATTGTGGGCCGGGGTGATTTGGGTTACATTACTGGCCCGATCAAATTTCTAGGACTTCGTCTCTAAAGTCCTTTGCTGCCTCCTTATGGCAGTACTAGTCTGTCACAGCTCTGCAGCAAATGGAACAGCGGTGTGCTCCATTAGTAAATTGTTACAGACAGACAGACAGGGTGTGCTGGTCGGTGTGTCAGACCCACTCTGCGCTCCATTAGCTGACCCGTGACCCTCGTTTCCTCTCTCGCAGAGATCCCGCTCTTCCACGTGCTGAACGCTAGGATCACCTTCGGGAACGTCAACAGGTGCAGCACCGGAGAGCCCCTGGACACGAACCCGCCGTCTGCAGCCGCGACGCCCACGGACGAGGAGGAGGGCGTGGGTAAGGCCGCCATTTTGTTTCCAGGGTCCCACGGCTCTGCTATTATAAAGTGCTTGAGTGAGTGTACTATGCGCAATAGACGCGCAACAGGACCACAAGTCAGTCAAAACGGCTACTGGAATGCACTGGAATTTCAAGTACTGGAATCTTTACTAAAGAAATTTACTAAAAAAAAGTCCGTATTTCTTTCAACAAAACAAAATGACATTTTAGTGTTAAGTACTTATATTTATGGTTCCATTCACTGAATGCCCATTACTGTCCACGGGACATTTGCCAACTGTTCCTTTGAAACATCACTCAGAACGGTTGGCAGATTTCCCATGGACAGTAGTGGACATCCAGTGAATGGAACCATACGTATAAATACTAAACACTAAAATGCCATTTTGTTTTGTTGAAAGCGATATCGACCTTTTTTTTTGTTGTTGTAAATTTCAGGCGCACATTATCAACAAAGACATGTCTTTCACTGCAAGTGGCGTCCTCGTAGAGGCTGTTCCTTGGTCACCGTTGATGCCAGTATACGCATCTCTTTCTATTCTCCCCCCCTTAATCCTCTTACCCCAACCAACCCCCCCCCCCTCCCCCAGCCCTTGCTCCATTCCAGGTGTGCCCCACGGTGTTTGAGGTGCCCCCCCACTACCGCCACCGCGGGGGCAGCCGAGCCACGCCCGTGTCCAACCACGACGAGGAGCTGCTGCAGTACGCCATCCACCAGAGCCTACTGGAGGCTAACGGAGGCCTGCGGGTGAGCCTGCTCACTTTACACTGCGAGCGTTAGCGTAGCCGCTTACATTTACACTGCGACTGTTAGCGTAGCCGCTTACATTTACACTGCGACTGTTAGCGTAGCTGCTTACATTTACACTGTGACCGTTAGCGTAGCAACTTACATTTACACTGCGACCGTTAGCGTAGCCGCTTACATTTACACTGCGACCGTTAGCATAGCCGCTTACATTTACACTGCGACCGTTAGCATAGCCGCTTACATTTACACTGCGACCGTTAGCATAGCCGCTTACATTTACACTGCGACCGTTAGCATAGCCGCTTACATTTACACTGCGACCGTTAGCATAGCCGCTTACATTTACACTGCGACCGTTAGCATAGCCGCTTACATTTACACTGCGACCGTTAGCGTAGCCGCTTACATTTACACTGCGACCGTTAGCGTAGCTGCTTACATTTACACTGCGACCGTTAGCGTAGCTGCTTACATTTACACTGCGACCGTTAGCATAGGTGCTTACACACATCACATCCTATCCTCACACATCAAATCCTTTACTTACTTTACACTGCGACCATTAGCACCTTGCTCAAGGGTTCAACGGCAGCTTCCTGTGGGTGTGGCACACCCCTGTGTCTGTCTGTAGATGTTTGTTCTCTGGCCTCAATCAGCATCCTTTGCATGTTATTTGCATTTTTAAACGTCCCATAGATCCATGTCCTGTTGTTTGTGCTACAGTCAGCCCTGTCAGATGTGCTGTATGTGTTTCCTGAAACGAACAGGAAACCCATACACTTGTGAACTAATCACTTTTATCGTTTCAATAATCTGCCTATTGATTTTGCTTTTCAAGGAGACATCTTGGGCTGACAGCAACGGGAGGGTCAGCGAATCAACGCTCAACAGCCCTGGTGAAAGGTATGTCGAAATTGAGGCATTGGGGGGGGGGTGGTGATGAAAACAAAATTGCTTCTGTCTGTCTATCTAATGCGTCTCTTCCTGGTGCTGCCATCTTTCCTGGGGATGCAATTCCAGGTCTGTCCCCGAGGGGGTGCTGGTGGACCTGGGAAACTCGGTCGGCCCTGTCAGCAGCGGATCCACCGTCAGCCCAGACTCTGACCTCCAGCTCGCCATCTCCCTCTCCGCCCGGGCGCAGGAGGAAGAGGAGCAGAGACGGAGGGAGGAAGAGGAGGAGCTGGAGAGGATTTTGAGGCTCTCGCTCACTGAGAAATAAACTAGTGAGGGGAGCAAAAATAATAATAATAATTACTTTTTTTCCTGTAAAGGAAGTGAGTCGACCTTTGCCATAGCTACGCTAACTTTCTAACTCCAGAGGCGGCCATTTTGAGCCCTGCCACACCGGAAAGCCCGTTAACCTGCAGGCGTCAGTCTTAACATGCAGCGGGTGGGGCCCACACCACCACAAGCAACTATTGTCAATGTGTGGTACACATTGTTTCTTACTATTTTATATGCATAAACATTTATTATATATATATATATACACGTATATATATTTGTATCCCTTCATAATTTTATACGCGCACTCGTTTCTTGAGCAACGTCTCTGTGTGGCAAGTTCTGCGCGCCGTTGGCCAGGTTTTTGAACACTACCTTAGAAGAGGCTGGAGTGGAGGCAAAGTCAGGCCTGACGGACTGCATTGTTTTAGGAAATTTTGAGTATTCCACTGTGAAGGGAAAAGGAGGTAGATATGATCCAATGGCGCACGTAATATGATCGTTGACTGGACGTGTTGGTGAGAGTCGAGTCTGCGGGTAGAGTTTTAGAAAAAGGCTTTAGCGTTTCAATTAAAAGATATCTCAGGGTTTCGTACTAGTTCCTCTGACCTTTTTTTTAAGAGGGTGTGAAAGTAAGGCAGAGGGGGCACGTTGAAAAGGAGAGAATGTTCGTTAAGGTATGGCGGTCGAGTCAACAATAAATTTAGGCCGCACTGTAGCAAGTTCAATAGCGTAAATCCGGGCCTGTTGCCGAGCTTTCACGTTTTTCATATCCGGGTCAAACAAGGGTCAGTAACTACATCACGTTAGCAACCGTCAGCAGGCATATTGGGACAAACGGGTACGCAAAACAATCGAAGCAATAGCAATGCCAGTGTGCCTGCGGAAAAGATATACACGGCCCAGAGCTGGCTACACGCGGTGTCAATCTCCAGTGGAAGACTTGAGTGTAATGTTCAGGTTTGCAGTGTAGGCCTTTAATTGTAAGTTTCTGTTATGTATAAATGTTAATAGTTGAGTAACGGAATCGGTAATGTGCCAGAGCTGCAATGCAAAAGTATTAAAAGGGCTGAACCCCCCCCCCCCCCCCCCAGACGCAGACTGCCACAACCGTCGTTTTACTGGTCCGCACGTGAATTCCTGGGAAGTTGTACGCTCTATATGTGAACGCGGACGCCAGCTGAATGTAGCATCACAGAACCGCGTTGGCCTCTCTCTGTCTGTGGAGAGAGCCTTGCGGTGCTTCGGTTTGCCCTGCTAGTTAGCAACTTGCTATGCGATTCAAGACCAAAATTATTTTATTTTATTTTTTTTTAAAGAAAGAAATAAAATGGTTGGAGATGTGTAGCATTTCGTTGCGTGCTCAGACGAAGGGGGATTTCGTATTTTATACTTTGAAAGTCTTGAAACTTTTGCTCAAAAAAATTAATTGAGGCATTTAAACAACACTGGGAACTGATATAAGTGCATATAAAGTATTTCCAAACAGTGACGTAATATTTTTTTCTTATGGCTGGTACTGCAAACCTCGAGGATCGTATAAACAGACAAGAGATCTCTATCATCCAAAATAATTTTGCATTAATAATATTAGTTTTGAAAGGGGAAGGGACTTCGTATGCTGTATTAATTTTGCTGGAGAGCTCTTGTCTTAACATGTTGAAGAATTTGCTTCTTAAAAGACATTTGTCAGTTTCAGAATGTTCGTTTTTGTCTTTAAAAAAAAATAAAAGCACTTTATTTCCAGTGAGATTTAAGAGACTTATTGTATTTAGAGTTGTAAAAACTGAGATTAGTATCATGATACTCACAATTTGCTGTTTAATTCACTAAATGAGTAATTATTTTGAGTTCCCTTTTGGAAAAAAGTGACATTTATTGCACTTCCTAAATCAAACAGGTGATGGCAGTGTTCTTTGATATTTTATTGTAGTTCTCCATTTTATTGTAGTTCCCCTTCCTGACAGACCAAAAAAGGATTGTCTATGTCTTATTTGTCTCTTAATAAACTTGGTCCTCATCTGTTTGTTGTAGAAAATACTCATTTTAATTTTAGTTTGTTCTGTTGGGCCTGGGATGGCAAGAATTGATCTTCTTCATTTGGTTTCGTTTGCTAAAACCAGCTACCACCCACGCTCATTGATGACATCTCCGCATCTGTGCTGTTTGTATACTATATTCCGCAATTAGAGGATCTGAACTGTTTATGCTAATTAACTTTGCGTCCATAAGAATATTACTGTGGATGTAAACGGGGCTTATCCATGTTGTGTAGGAGGAATTTTCTGTGTAACTGGCCTTGTAAATTAAATTGCAAAAGATTGCCCTTCCATGCAACAGACTCACCAACACAACGAAGAGTGATTATTCACAGTCAGAACTGAACAACCTATGTCTTCTGATGTCATTGTGGAAATGCATAATCTGTAGCACTGAATTAAGCAGATTCTCTTATAAATACAATATCTGTCACTTTGAACACCGATTCGCCCACTGCAAGCATTAATATGGGTTAGAAAAGCCTTATTTCACTTTGTGTACACGTATATTACTGGTTATGTAATGTGTTTAATGCCATTTGACATTTCAGTCCTGAGAGTCTTGGATTTATGCAAATTGTAGTTTAAATTTAAATGGTAATGGTCAAGCCTTGGGTAACCTTGGAGTTTATTGACAGTTTCTAATCTTGACAGACATTTGAGTGCCATTTGTAGGGGTCTTTGAAGTCTGGGGTCTTATTTCATGATTTGGGAAGTGTTTGAGGACTGTTGCAGCCCCAGTCCTACCTTGAATACTTAAAATTGCCTTTTAAGTGGAAAGATCAGGATCCAGTCTCCATAACCGCTTTCTGTGTGACACAATTAAAATTTGCCCGAGTTCCTTGTGATCGAGGCTCAGCTGGATATCGCACTCGTTTTAAATTTGTAAGACCCTGAAAAGGCCTGTGTACTTTCAGCATTCTGTTGTTTTCTCTTGTAAAACACTTCCTGCTGAGCTCAGTTGAATGGTCAGTTATTTTGAATGGTGATGGATGATGCAGAGACAATGAAAATATAATGTTTTTCTCAAATTATTCTAGGGCAGTGTAATTCAAACAAAAACATTTTAGCTATTCATTCATTAACTGTCTAATGTAGACAGGGTAGTTAGTGCTGAGAAAAGCACAAATTCGTTCAGAATTCAAAATATATAGTCAATCGTCGTGGATCAAATTCAAGAACAAAACTAGTGCAAGGAATCTCCAGAGGTAATTGTTGTAAATGTTATTTGATGGTTAATATAGGTCAAAACCACACCAAGATCTCCACACTCCAGTTTTTCATTAACATCTCATCTTGACCTAAATTATAGCACTTTTTCTCAGTGTTGTAGTTTGTGTTTGTGTGCCCTGTTTTCTTCCCGATTTGCAGACCTCTAATGTAAGCCATTCAGGCCACTCAAATATCATTATTGTGGGAAGGGGGAGATTGTTAAGTAGATTTTTTCAGACAGGTAGGTAAATAAATTAGGCGTCTGGAAAGGTGCTCCAGGTTTTTTTTTCCCTCTCACGAGAACATGAAGGAAGGAGAGAGACCCAGCAGAGCACTCTGTTTCCAAGGCTTTGTGTGATGCCCGCTCTCCTCCTTCATGTTTTTGTTTATCCGTTAATGAATGGAGCGAAGGCTGCGCTTGGCGCGGGGCGCTAAAGGATGCTGTTAATGCCCGCGTGACACGCGCCGAGGGCGCGCGTTGAAAGCTCGGAGCCATCAACGGCGCACTTCTGAGTCCTCCGCTTGTTCCATCCCAGTTACCGCGCAGTCACCAATGAGACATACAGGCTTTCTTGCCGATTTTGTAGTGCATGGACACATTCAATAGCCCGCTATATAGTGGGGGGGGTTTTTTCACTAGTAATATTTGCATTCTGTTTTCATGCTTTATGACCATTACTATTTACAGCTCCGTGAACAGAACTTAACCCTAGCCAGAAAACACGATAGAATGCAGTATTTGCAAAATCATAATTACATAATTAGTGATATTTTCGGATGCCCTGCTCCTACAACGAGTGCTCTGCTTCAGCCACAAATGTAATCGGTATAGGGAACTGTAATTGAGTCCGAGAGAGTGCGTTTTAACCCTTATGGGCACAGGAGTTAAATGAAAACTGCATTTTATTGTGTTAGGCTCCAAGTGAGAGTCACGGAAAAGTTTGCTGGATAACTATAAAGATTATAAAAATCACTTCTCATAACAAAGTACAGTGTAACTAAAATAAATCAGACCACAGAACTCCAAATTTACTGTGAGATGTGATTTCATGTCGTTTATTTTCAACAGATGATACTGTAACACATCCAAAGAAAGATAATCAATAAATAATATACACCATTATGTTAAAATAAATACTTCAATCGTTGCCCCAAATATTAAGTAAATAAAATAGGGAAATAAATAGCATACAAAAATATATAAATAATTCAAATCATTGAATGAGTGAAATATTGCATTAGGAGTTTCAGTGTCAGGCAAACAGTAGCTTTGATCAAGTTAAAAACAAGAAGAAGAAAAAACTAAGGCCCCTAACCAATTTACAATAATACATTTTCCAGTACAGTAGATCAATAATAGAAAATAAAAAGTACAACAAAATTAGACGTACAACCGCTTTAGGTACCACACAATCATGGCAGTTTCACTGCGTTATATTTTAGTCATTTAGCAGGTGCTCCAATCCAGAGCGAATTTTTTAAAATCGTTTCTTTACACTGAACCAATTTCCCACCATATCCAGGCCTACCATAGCAAATGGCTTTGCTACCGTGCCATGTCTTCAATCTGTCTTTCTGGCTTGTTACGGCGAGCCTACTGGTATGCTCTGGCCTTCTGACAACTTAAACACTGTGCTTTAAGTATTAACACATGCTTTGTAGCCTATGTCATATTATTGTCCTTTAGCCTAAAGAAAAGGATCAGAATATGGCCTAGCCACACAGTGTCAAAAATATTAATCAAACGCAATTAAAGGAATAATAACATAACACGTCGATGTATTCAAATAAAGTAGGCTATATATACAATAGCCAGGCGGATACTTTTCGTACACATTGGTCACGTGTAACGCGTGGGGAAAGTTTATTGTTTGTGTCTTGTCCAAATCCACGGCGATGGCATCTGGAGTGTCGGTGATTGTCTTCACTGAAGAGGGTTTTGCAATCCTCCGGCACTGGATTCCATGACTGCTCACTGAATCCGCGTCGCTGCATGGCTTACCGGTGTCGCAAAGGTTTGTAGACGAACACTGCCATGACGATCATCACGAACAAAAGCACCGAGAGCACGCTCAGTAGCAGGGCTGCGAGAGGGAAACCGGACATTTGGGCATTACGCAAGTAGGCGATACAAACGGGCTGTAAGTTCGTTTGTCTGTCTCCCAACCAACACGAACGTTAAAGCCCTGTGAATTGTCGTAAATCGTCACTGACAAATCAGCTGTCCTGTAATAATGAATTTTTTTTAACATGAAAATGTAGGCCCGTACAGTTTACTATTCGAGACAACGATATCGCGAAACGTCAACATTTACCTTTGCGAAATTAAAATATGCATTTTTTTTGTAAACTACTCCGTTGTAATCGCTGTCCAACATTTAACTACGCCAATATTATGGAATCCCAACTCCGAAGCCCTAGCTAGACAGTCGGGCCTCCGTGTTCGTATGCTCTGTTCGATGCGAAAAATATATCCTTCTTACCTAAGTTCTGGTTTTGCAGGACCATGAACGGCCTGTCGTTCCACCTGGATTCATGCTGTCCGTTAGCAAACGAACAAAGTAGAATTAAGTGCAGAACAAAACAGGAGTGACCGTAATTCATGATTGTAAACATGGGTTGATTCCCGTTGGTGATGGTGCACGGGAGGAAGAAGAAGAGATAAGCCCCGTATTGATGTCTTGCTGGGTCCTAAAGCCTCCATGTTAGAGCAACGTCCAAAAACCGTGAACAGGAAAAGCGTTTTAAAAAGTCTCGATACTGCCAACAGAAGTCTGAGCTACTCTTTACTGGTCTTGGGACATTTAATCCAAATGTGAAACCGAATACGAAATGCTTGGATGCTGTCCTTGACTCTGATTTGGGATTTGATTGACACATTATGAGAAATCACCTGGCGTGCAACTTGTAACTATTGGATATCAAGAACCAGCTCATTTTTTTTTATCATTTAAGGATACAGAGAATCCATCCATGCTTTCGTTTCTTCTTGATTGGGATTAGTGTAATGCCCAGTGTTCAAATGTAAATAGTCAGTTTGTAAATCAGATTTAATATGTTAATATGTTTTAAAGTTCTGCGGGAAGGAATCTAATTAAAATGTTCAGGAGTTCGTATATTACCCCAGTCCCAGCCTCCATGCCACCTGTACCTTTTTTAGAATACATTTTTTTTAATGTGAACGATCCGTCTTAAAGCACTACCTGGTTTAGATTAAAAAGGATGCCCCAGCTTATTATAAATGTATTACAGCGGTGTTTTGACATGATCTGTAACACAATAATAGAATTTTGCGCAAGGTTATTCAGCCATATTATCCTAGCAATGTATTACATACACAGTGAAATCGATATAGCGTGAAAAATGTCCAATTTGTGCCCCTGTGGATGTCCAAAATGTTTGTTATGACTTGCTTACGGCATTGTAATGTACAAAAATACACGAAAGTCTTGATTCAGAAGACAAACAAAAAAGACATCCAAAATGTTTTTCTGTTCCAAAATGTTTGTTGAACACTAAGGTCTCGGCTTATGCTTCGTGATAAACATAACGCGCGGGGGGGCTTCTTTGATTTCCTGTTAATCAGTTCGCAGGAAACGCATAAAGAAATTGCTGCCGTGATATCTATGGCGGTGTCATATTCTCAGATGCTCTGCGATATCATCGCCTGAACCGCAGTCCCCGTGAAACGGTCGTTTCATTGTGCTCTCATCAGCGAGATAGAAGGGAGGAGGGGGACACATTCATTACTTCTCATACGAGGCAGCCGGTTGCTGCATATAACTGCTGATTTATTCCCAGGTGAATCTAATAATAAAAAAGCACGCGCAAGTATTATAGGCCAAGCATCGTATGTTCTGAAAGGCACCTATAGTTGTCAGCGGTGAACACATAATTGAGCAATACAGGTCGAATGCCTCTATAAATAAACCTTGTACGGGTAATTTATTTGCTGTGTGCTTAGTATATCCAGCAAAATACTTTACCTGAGGTTTAAATCAGAAGTCCTCCGATTTTTTTTGTCTTAAAACCATCCATTTATTTCAATGAAATTCAATTTGATGTAAGCAATAGTGTGTTAAATTATGGCCATAATGCAAACTACTGTTTCAGGGTCTTACCCTTGCTGTTCATTAAAGGCATAGGAGTTGTTTTAAAATATTATTGAACCTTTTGTGTATTTATGTGTTTTTATTGGCCCAGACAGTTTGTATGTTTGCATGTGTGCGGGTCTGTGTGTGTGTGTGTTTATTGACTGGGTTTTTGCCTGTATTTTTGCATAGTTGGAATGCAATATTGAAGAAAGAGAACCCGAGTAAACACAAAACACATTTTAAAAAATGATTATTTCATTTATTTAATGGGAAAAAAAGTTATCAAACACCCAATATCACCCATGTGAAAAAGTAATTGCCCCGTCAAACTTAATAACTGGCCACACCACCTTTAGCTGCAATAACTATAGCCAAACGCTTCCTATAATTTAATATCAGTCTTACACATCACCGTGGATGAAGTTTAGCCCACTCTTTGTCTTTTCCCTCAGACTTGAGATCTCAAAATTTGTGATTGCCCACATTGGATTTTCATCCATTGTCAAATGAATGTAGCATGCCCAGCCATGTATGGACATCATGACGACACTAAGCAGTCCGTGGGAAACATCAATCCCCGCGGAGGGCCGATGACAGGACGCCGGCTACAGCGTTCATTTTCTTAGAAGTTACGACGTACTTTAATGGCGCCCGTTGTGTTCCCCCCCCCCCCCCCCCCCCCCGGCCTTTCTAATGATGGTCTTCGAGCGCGTGGAGCCCTGCGAGTCTGGAGTGTGTCTCTCTCTGCCTCGTAAGATTGGAAATGAGATTCCCTCAACGGGTTGAGGAGTCTTCCTGTACCCGTAAATCACTCCAGCGAGGAGCGCGTACATAATGCGATTGGAGCATCGTGGCTCTCCCGTCTTCGCTGGCTTAAGAGACAGCGTCCCTTCATGCGTCTTTCTGTTCTTTTCTCTCTCACTCTCTCCCTCTATATCTCCATCTGTCCATCGACCCCTCTCTCTCCCTCTATATCTCCATCTGTCCATCGACCCCTCTCTCTCTCTCTCGGTCCCTGTGCACCTGTGCGTGCGTTTATTGCGCGCGCTAATCGCAGCTGTATGTGAAAATCCGTGCCATTGTTTTTTTCTATTTTTATAAACGCTTTTATCACTGTCACCGATCAGCTGTTTTGAACCTGCTCGTTTTGATGGTTTTGCAGTGTTCAGCCAGCAGCAGGTTGTAAGACCCGCCGAAGAGAAGGGCCAGTGGCGAGTCCCCGCAAACAAAATATGGTCTAAAAACAATCATCGTAATCAGATCTGCGCAATGGACACAATCGATTTCCAGCGGTGGTTCTGTCATTAATGCGATTATTTTTCTATAAGTGGAACTTGCACGTAGTTAAGGGGGCAGTAGATCAGGAGGTTGGATAGCATATCTGCCATTCTCAGTTCGGCAAGTGTTCCGTCTCATTCGCTTTGCATCAGGTCGCGAGGCTGCGTCTTCGGTGAGAATACTAGTAATTTGTCAAGCAGGTCTGTGTCCTATTTCACTGCTTGCTTCCGACGAGGACTCCTGTGTTGGTCGCAGTTCCTGCTCCAAGCTGTTCGGCATCCCTGCCATTCATCTTCTGTATACAATTATACAGCGTCTATTGAGCCTTTCATTCCCCCCTTGTGTTGGTTCACTTTTCATAAACCTTCTGCCATAACAGCATGCACAAAAGGCTTTGATCTGGGTTTTTTTTTCTCCCTCCCTTGCAGAGGTGCCTGAATGAGGAATAATGATATTCGTCTTTATTTGTGCTGACCCTCGCGCTATTCTTTTGCGTGCGCTCGCGCTCGTATACCAGGGGGCTAGAGCCGCGTCTGTAATTTCGGGGCACTCTTTAATAAAACATTTAATTAAAAACATTTGAAGCTCGGCGGTCCCTGTTTTTTTTTTTTTTTTTTTTTTATGTCCGTGGTTTCTGAATGCTGCAGCTCGATGCAAATCAACATGTTAATTAAAAGCTTTTCATGAAAGTGTTCCAATGACAACCTGATGGTGAAGCGGCAACAAACGCCATCAATAGCGCGTAAGTTGGGGGGACGATGAGATGCCTAGATTCTATGTTATTGTGCCACGGAGACGTCCACCGCAGAGACAATTATTCAGCCCAACATCACCATGGTTATTGCGGTGTCTCGTTGAGGACCATTATTGTACACTCATCAGATATTTGTCCTGTTTTTTTTTTTTTTGTTTTTTGTTTTTTTAAGACAAACCAAGCAATGACACATTGATTCCAATACATGTTTATTCATTCTTATATTTTAATAATAGAGAGAGATTTGCAGTCACATTTGTACTAAACCCACCTCTGCATTTCCCACATGCTGAGAGGGTGACTCACTGGGCAATTATTTCCAAATATATTTATGTTCTGAGGTCTTTATCCAATTGACTTCAGCATAATGGGAAATAAATTCACAAACAAGGTAGACAGTTTTTTTGTTGTTGTTTGTTTTGTTTTTTCAAGTACTAACCAAAGGAATTCTATATAGCCTTTCACATATTTAATTATTTGGATTATTTTGAGTAAATTCTTATTATTTTATAATTATTTTGATATTATTATTTGTTATTTTTTTACAAAAAAGAAACTGCTTAGTTTTCCAGTTGCACAGACACAGTTGTTACAGAAACCACAAATCTTTGACGTGGCAACCAGGCCTGAAGTTAAGGCAAAAAACAAAATGGAAATCTTTGATTTACATGGTATACCATTTTGAAGAAAAAAATAAATAATCTTTAGCAGCATATTTGGTCTCTTGTCTGCTAACTTCATCTGTGAGGTAATCTTAATGACTTGCATGTTGGTCAAAAAGTATTATCTTTTTTCATAGTCACAAAATATGATTTGCTACACATCCACCATTCAGCAACCACACGTCAAACGAGTGTACCTCTAACATATTACATCAACCACGATCTTACAGTTATATATGGAATTTAGTCATTTTAAAATGTGTGTTAACACTATTATTATTCTGAACATTAATTTCACACCGGACATACTGTTTTCAACGCATGATGAATTATTTACGTGTTTAACTAGGCATGCTCAATCTTAAACGTCCTTCCTGAACCCATTCCGTTTAGAGAGATCGCGTCTCAATTAAATGTCGCCTATATTCATTTTTTTTCTGTTAAAATGAAAAACTGGGTTTAAAATCAAGCACTTGTCAGCCTCCGGACAGACGGGGCACTCTTATCTTTGCCTCTGTCACCTATGATTTATGAGTTTGCTTATTATGGAAATTATAGCCGGGTGTTGCTTGTTATGGGATGCCTCAATGGAAATGACACACACATTCTTTGGTCCCGGGCAGGGTTCGTCAGTGATGTCACAGAACAGAGAAGGGCAAGCTGATTGGCCACAGCTAATGTCAGTCATTGCGAAATGAAAGACAGACCCTACCTTGGGGGAATATTGAGGGAATTAAGGGATCTAGATTCTGGTATAGGCGGGATTAATGAACAATACCACTCTAGCAATTCATTTGTATGTAAATAAAAATGCACATTTTGACACAGGTATCCAGTTTTATAGAAATCCCTCTGAAATTCTATTTTATATGTGCATTCACATTGGTCTTGAGCAATCCCTAAACCCCGCCCCCTTGCAGGATTGTGGAACAGGCAGCAAGTAAGCTATGTAAATGGCTGCAAAACTTTGTAAAAATAATGAATAAATAAACAGTGCATTTTGTCCCTTCAAAGCAATGGCACAAACTTCAGTGAGTAATCCTAACGCAAGTCTGTTTCAAAATGGCAGTAAAAAAGCAAAGCTTTTTTTAAAAGTTATCTTCCTGCCAACGGAGTGACACGTGAGCCAGGCCAGTGAGTGATTCGATCAAGTAATAAAAACAAAAACAAACAAAAAAAAAAGACCCCATGTAGATAGTCAGTTAAGTGACACCGCTACACCATCGAGAGGTTATAAGCAAAGGAAGCAAATCAAGACACGCAGGGCTTTAGTTCTGTCGATGAGTTTTCTCTTAAGGCCCATTTCCTCGCCCAGTTTGAGGGCAGAGATTAGGAAAGCACGAACGGTCATGGCAGTGGCCTGCTCTCTCTACGGGAAAACTCACCCTGACTCAGATGGCACCGGCCATACACATGCTACAGCAGGGCACGGATGTTGGGTGGATGCACGCTCACAGCATCCCCTAGTTGAAACACTTTGGAGCAGTTTTATTGTAATTTCGTTCCCACAGACACACACACACACACATACACACAAGCGCGCGCGCACACACACACACACACACATATATTTTCACTTTCTCAGCACAGCAGAAACCACAGTCCCTCCCAGCATCCCTGTTACTGAATAGGCGTTTATTCATCTTAATATTAGTCTCCCCCCTTTTATTCCTCCTACCTTCGCCGTCAACCAGGCTCAGAGCTGAAGGGAGAGAGCTTCAACACAGCGCTTCTCTCTCGTCGGTTGAAAAAAATAAAAACAAAACAAAAATGAACGCTGCACTTGTAGTTTTCCTTTGTTTTTAAATCAATTTCTTTTTTTTGTCTCAAGTCTGTGAAAAAATGAATGGACGCTCTTGTTTCGTTTTGTTTCGTTTTGCTTCGTTTTGCTTCGTCTTGTTTCGTCTTGTTTCGTTTCGTTTTTAGGCAGTTCGTTGGTCGCAGGTGGTTCGCCCCCGTTGGTGGTGCACGCGGGCGGCGTACCCCCCCGATTCGGTCCCCGTTTCTCGGGGTGCTCTCTAGGGGACGGGGGTCATGCTGAGGGAGTCCGTCTGGAGGTCCGGCACGGTCCTCTCGGGCCGCAGACAAACGGCCAGGCGCTGTGAACGATGGGGGGGGGGGCATGGGGGGGGGCATCGTTATACGAGAACACAACCGCGTGCTACGCTACTTAAGAAAGCAGTAGGTTATCTGTTCAGCAGGACAGATGGGATGAACTGAGACAGGAAAAGGGGTGGCAGTCAGCAACGCTGGAAAAGGGGGGGTTCAGGTGGGGGGGGGTACGGACATCATTCACCGATATAACAGGTAATTAAGTGCAGCTCTGTAAACCAAACACACTGTTGCACTGCAACACTGTAGTACCACAGGGTCAAGCCTCTTGGCACTAGTGGCCCAGTTTCACAGACGCAGATTAAGCTTAGTCCTGGACTAAATCGAGTTTTCTATGGAGAATCTCCATTCAAAATTGAATTTAGCCTAGGTCTGGGCTTAATCTGTGTCTGTGAAACTGGCTCTAGATGTATGTTTAAATCCCCTTGAGGATTAAAAAACCAAAAAAAAAACCTTTATAGTGCAAATGAGCACTGGTTGCCATGGTAATAGGTCAACCGTAAGCGCGTAAAGATGCTCCCAGATAGGCATAACCGGTGAGCAAGTACGTGTGACCGGCCAATCAGAAGTCCTTTCTCTAACGGTGCAGCCCTCAAGCTCAGCTCTTGTATGGTAATTTTTGGTAGTGGAGTAACTGATTGATTGACTGATTGATTGAAATTCTTTAGTGATCATCAAAATAAAAGTAAGTGGCCCCTCTTAGCCAGAGATGCCCCAGATACAGAAATCATCTAAAGGATAAAGACCACAATAAGGCCCAAAGGGATTATCTCCACTGTGGTCCTAATTAACTGACCTGCTTGAGGGACCCAGGCGTCCACACCAGCTTGTAGACCATGTATATGGGGATCCACATGAAGGACGAGGCGCCGATGAAGTAGCCCACGGTGAGGCTCCAGTCCGGGTACCGGTAGTCAAACAGAGTGAGGGGGGCCTGGTACAGCAGGGAGCTGACGATGATGTACTGGGGAGAGACACGGACAGATTAGAGGAACGTGGAGAGGCGCCTCCTGCTTTTTAACCCGATATTAAAGCGACATTTCACTTTCGGTATTTTTGTGGAGCCTACCCCATTGTAATTTGCATAGCGTGAATACTAGCACCATCAGCTGTCCCTGCTAACTGTTAATGGCATCATCGTTTATCTATCTATTATACTCTGTAGTCAGTTTGTGCTTTAAAACTATTTGTTTTGGGGAGGTCCTAAAAATGAATGGGAGTGAATTGGGAGCCTGACAACCGGGAGTAACAGCGATGCCGTTAACGGTCAGCAGGGACGGCTGTTGTCGCTAGTATTCATGCAATGCAAATACAATGGGGTAAGCTCCACAGAAGTACTTGCATTATATACCAAAGCGAAATATCCCTTTAATTCATAAGATCACAAATGACCTCATTGGAACGTTCTTAACTGAGCATTCTGATGCTGATGTAACAATCCGGTACTGGCAATTGCATGCAGTGGAGTTCTAGAACACTGACTTATAATGAAATTCCAAAAATCACTCTTCAAAAGGTTAAGGCAAAATAAAATGCAATCCAACCCTCCTTTGCTTTCCAAACCATGGTCCTTTATTGGCCAGGATGCCCTTAGAAACAAGGAGGTGGGGAGGTACTATCTGCACCCTCGTGTTACTGATGACAGACTGATCAAATTATCCGTGACCTCACGGGGGAACCCTGAGTGACTCACTGTGATTTTAAATAACCATCCTCTCCAGTGCTCTCCAGGTTTGGCTTACTCTCAGTACACACGGCTTTCCTCCTTGGAAAGTCAGCAGGCACAAAAGCCGCAAAGAAGGTCCTCAAATTCAAATTCTCTACCCCAAGACATAAACATGTAAGAAATATATATATATTTATATTTTGCTTCTGAAGACGATCTTTGTGGCACAACGATGACTGTTTGCCACCCCGTGTACACTTTTTAAACTACCTTAAAGGGTCTAAAACGGGGGTAGAAGAGAATGACGGCACTTTATCTCCGTGAAGAGAAAGAGGGCGAGTGGAAGATTGGTAAATGTCAGCGCTTAGAGGAGGGAGAGACGAGGGAGATTAGCGCGGATGTATGTGGAGTGGGGGGCAGCCATATTAAGTTATGCAGGTGAATGGAATTGACATTTGCGGTGGGGATTTATAGGGTGGAGATGAGAACTAAGAGCAATTGGGGGGGGGGGGGGGCATGGGGGGGTGGGGGGAGTTGTGTATCAATCACCAGGGTTGGAAGGGGTGGGGGGTGGGGGGGCAGGAGGGTCTGTTGTCATCTTAGTGCTGGGCTAAAACAAAAACCTGCAGCCACACTGGCCCTTTTCTGCTAAGTTTGGGCACGCCTGATTTAAACTGTCCAAAGCAAGAGGAGCACATTTTGGGACTGTAGTGGCCCACATACAATTAACAACCTATTTACTCCAGCGACAACAATGCGTGATGACTTCCTGTCCGAGTGGTAACTTCAGTTACACATCCAAGTATGACAAAAAAACGCCCGATCCAGCAGCCTTCGAGGAGAATCCCTCCTTCACCACAAGCAAAATGACTTTGGAGCAACGAGAGAAGTTGATCTAAATGACACATTGACGTTGCATTGCAATATTACTTCAGCGCAGATGAGCCCCGTTCTCCCATCAGCATAACAAAAGCTTATGAAGGAAAGGTTTACCCCAGCATTCATACAGGAAGTGACATATAAGACGGGTCGTGGCACTCAGTGAATGCAAAGCCTTTGGTGACCGAGCCACACGGGAAGCACACTTGCTGCCCTGGCAATTGAACCAAAGTGCATTTGCACCTGGACCCTGCAGATCGACGCACATCAACACTGACCTGCGCCCTGTTTCATGAAGCAGGATTACTGCGTTAGCTGGATAACTGCACTGAGCAAAACCCAGAACCCTCCCAAATCTGGAATGCGGACTTAAGTAAAAAAAAATAAATAAAAATTAAAAAAAAGAGCTGTTCCAGGTGGTACTCAGCGCAGTTATCCAGCTAACTCAGTAATCCTGCCTCGTGAAACACCCCCCTGGTCAGCATAGGGTCCTTTGATCCACAGATAATCAGATGGCCGTAAGTGGACGGCGGGGGGGGGGGATTTGCTGAACTCTACGCTGACGGACAGTCGGTTGTTTTCAGTAATACCCTCGGACACGCTGTGCATAAATTGGGGTGAGGCTGATATCTAAGTCCCCACAGATGGATAATACTGCTGAAGAAAATAGTTATTCCTCCCCCCCCTCCTTCCCCTTATGTGGGATAGATTGGCAGTATCGGCTGTGCTGATTTGATGTGAAGACTCATGCGCTGCTGCGTTGCATTAAATGAACAAACAAACAAAGAAGTACCAAACGATCTCTTCACTTACAGCTAGAAACGCAGGGCTGATGGCCACCCAACAGACTTTCCAGAAGATTCCTGGAGTGTAGCCCAGCATGGATTTGATATCGTTGGTGAATCTCTGGATGCCTGTGTGAGAAACAAGCGAAAAACAATGAGAATAAACACCAGTCGTGATGCAACGATTCAGATTCCTATTCACTCACAGGCTGAGATTCTACCGGAATACAACTCTATGGTTAATACGGAGTGTTCTGAGTGACATACCATAGAACCAGGAAACGGCAATGGCCTCCAGGAAGCCAACGGCGATTATGGAACAGCTCACGCCAAACTCTTCCAAGAGCTTCACCACATAGGCTCCACCCTGTGAAGGATAGCAAGTAGCTGATAAATTCTTCCACGGCCTCATATTTGTACAAAGGAGAGATGTTAGTGTGCACATCCAGCTCAAGTTGGTTCCGGTGCAGGATTAAAAAAAAAAAAAAAAGTAAATAATAATATCTGCACACTGAAAGTAAAAGCTGCCAAGAATTTATTGAGTTAATGCACCATTTCAGTCGCAAAGACCTTCATCAGGCATCTTCATCTTTGCGACTGATACGTTGCGTTAACTCAATACAGTCTTGGGAGCTGTGTGGATATTTGTTTTCCTTTTCCTTTCTCATATTTCCATTCGTTAATGGCCGACGTTGCGATGAGATGGCAAGGCAGTCAGCTCGAGCTTTGGACTCTTATCGCCTCTTGAGATAAATCCTTAACTCGCACCAGGGGCTCTGAGATAAATGACCCTGATGCTTCGAAATTAGCTTGAGGGACTTTTCCAGTCGCCTGTGCTGCCGGGCTTTCGAGCCTACCGGCAACGCTGTCGAACCATCGCATCGCCGGACGTCCTGTGAAATAGTCCTCAAAGTGACTCACGTATGTGAGGGTGCTGAGGGACCCCAGGAAGCAGACGGAGACCAGGCCCAGGACGAACAGCTCCCGGCGGTGGGCCAGATATTCGGGGTACTCGTCCATCACCGCGGTGATGATGGCCTCCAGACCTCCGAACTGCAGAGACAGGAGGTGCTGACCTTCCCACAATCCCGCGTAACACAACGCAGTGGTGACCGACCCTGTTCCTGGAGATCTGTGGTGCTGTCCTGCAGGTTGACCTTCCCACAATCCCACATAGCATTACACAGCCAACCCTGTTCCTGGAGATCTATGGTACCGTCCTGCAGGTTGACCTTCCCACAATCCCGCATAACATAACACAGTGGTGGCCGACCCTGTTCCTGGAGATCTGTGGTGCTGTCCTGCAGGTTGACCTTCCCACAATCCCACATAGCATTACACAGCCAACCCTGTTCCTGGAGATCTATGGTACCGTCCTGTGGGTTTTCACTCAAACCCTAATAAAAGCACACCTCATTCAACAGCTGGAGATCTTTGTTGAGTTGCCAATTAGTAGATTCAGGTGTGCCAAACCAGGGTTGAAATGAAAACCTGCTGGATAGTAGATCTCCAGGAACAGGGTTGGGTACCACTGACATAACATAACAACCCAGTATTCACAGCCAACCAAGAGGAGGTAAATTTGCTCAGTGACTCAACACTGATGGGGACAATGTCTCCTGGCGGACGCTACTTCCATACCGTACTGTCCAGGCCGAGCGTGATCATCATCACGAAGAAGATGATGGCAAAAAAGGTGGAGCCCACCATATTTGCAATGGCTTCTGGGTAGGTGATGAAAAGCAGACTGGGTCCTAGCAACAACAAAAAACAACAAAAAAACAACAGGTCAGGGCCACCAAATCGGCATTTCACACATTGTGTGAAGAAATGTATTCTGGGAAAATGCTGCACCACAGTTGCAATCGGCTGTTGCTACACCATCAAAATCGATGATTTAGAGATTACTCTGTGTAATGCCTTGTGAAATGATGTTTCTGTTCAATGAGAATAGAACCAAAAAAAAATGCACATTCATGCCTTCTTGTCTTGACTTACATGAACTACACAGTAGAATGACCAGTGTTCCAGAGTGGGACCAAATGTTATCGGTTAAGAGTTGAATTAACACTGTTTGAGTTGAATTAACACCGGACATGTTACTGTGTAGAGCCTGGAGCCTGAACATTCTGGATGAGGACAGGAGCACATTCGCGAGGGAACTTCACACCGATATGGGGCGATATAGCTCAGGAGGTAAGACCGATTGTCTGGCAGTCGGAGGGTTGCCGGTTCAAACCCCGCCCTGGGCATGTCGAAGTGTCCTTGAGCAAGACACCTAACCCCTAACCTCTAACTGCTCTGGTGAATGAGAGGCATCAATTGTAAAGCGCTTTGGATAAAAGTGCTATATAAATGCAGTCCATTTACCCTAAAAGACACGCACCTTTATCTTTGGCCACATCCTCCACATCCACATTCCTCTTCTCAGCCATGTACCCCAGCACGGTGAAAATGACAAATCCGGACACGAAACTGGTCAGGCAGTTCACCAGACTGGTCACGATGGCATCGCTGTCTCACGGACATGGGGGACGCACAGACAGGGCGAGATCATTTATCATAAACGACAACGATCATTTATCATAAATGACCACACGATCAGTCAATCATAAACCGCACATGTATGTATTTATTAGCATTTTTATTGCAGTGTTTGCATTTTGGAGGATATGGGGGGTTTCTTTTTTAGTCAGTGTTCTAGAACTGCGTCGCTTTCGATCGCCAGCGTTAGAATGTTCAGTTTAGAACATTCTAATGACGTATTTTTGGATCTCACACCTTAGAGGGTTAACGGAAAAGGTGACAGAATCACGCTACGCTCCCCCCTGTGAGCTGTCACTCCAAGCGTCAGGTCATGAAGGTGAACACGGAGGTCTGAGGGTACTCGGCAGGCATGACCTGGGCGAAGACATTATCGGAAAACACCCCCATCCTGGAGGGGGCTAATTCATTAGCTCCTTCCTTAGCCTTTACCATTCGATAAGCCTCTCCGTGCCTCCTGACCCAGCACCAATCGCATTAGCTGGATACGCGTGTATACGTGCACACACACACACGCACGCACACACATAATCTTGCAGGGGCTTACAATTCAATTTATCCCTCCGAAGACCCTGCCGTACATTTGTTTCCAGCTAGACTGGGCGCCTTGCTCAAGTTTTAATTGCATTTTCCACAGAGTTTCAATGCAGCCGGTCAACGTGCTGCACAAGCTTCGGACGGCATTTCCGCCCTCTGACTGAATACGGAACAGCGATTCAGTTTTCTAACTGAAACTGGGGGCGGCGGTGTAGTATAATGGGTAAGGAGGTAGTCTGAAGGTCACAGGTTCATTTCCCAGGTAGAACGCTGCTGTTGTACCCTTGAGCCGAGGTACTTAACCTGCATTGCTTCAGCATACATCCAGCAGTATGAATGGATGCAATGTAAACGCTATGTAAAAAAAAAAAAAAGTTGTGTAAGTCGCTCTGGATAAGAGCGTCTGCTAAATGCCTGTAATGTAATGTAATGAATACTGTGGGCGGTGTTTCCGCCTTCTAACTGAATACCATCCAAACCACAGACACAAGGCTCGGCGCGGATTCGACCGGCGTCCTGAGAAACGGGAACTCCGCTTTCGCGAAACGCGATTGGACGTTAAGGGGCGAGGCGCCTGCGCCGATTGGACGGTTGGGTTTCCGGAGCAGAGCGGCAACCTCTCACCGGTAGCAGTTGTTGGTGAAGGGGTTGTAGCTGGCGAGGGCGAGGAGAACGCCGAACCCGGGCCCCAGCGAGAAGAAGATCTGAGCGGCGGCGTCCACCCACACCTGAAAGGGGGAGGTCAAAGGTCAAGTTTATCATTTATTAACCTTTATTTACACAAGGTGTGCTCCTGTGCTCTTCTGCATCGGCGCCCTGTGACACCAGAGAACCCCGGAGGAAACCCCCACGCAGACACAGGGAGAACATGCAAACTCCACACAGAAAGGCCCCACACAGGATTCAAACCCAGAGCCTTCTTGCCAGTGCTAATCCACCACACCGTCCCATGGCCTCTTAATGATATTTGCCGTTAACTGCCAACTGCTGCTTTTTTTCACTGTGGGTAAGGACTGATGGTGGACAGACCTCAAGTGCATACAACTGACATTTTCGGTCATAAAGAGGGTGAAGAAAACCCCTTAATCACCCAGAATCCCGTTCTCCAACCGTACCTGTACATGTGGCGGCAGGCCGTAAAAAAACGGGTTTCTCGACGATTTTTTTCCCCCAGAGTTCCAACTGTGTGCTAAATCTTCAACGGGGCACTTGAAGATTGTTTATTTATTTTCATTTTTTTGTTACAGCCAAATGAGAGAAAAAAAAATGCTTTTCAGGTTTTTTTTTTCCTCTGAACAAACTTCTCCTAAATAAAATATTGTGTAAACAGCGGCTGTTATGATGAATGAAGGGATGGGGGGTGGGGGGGTGGGGGGGGGGGCGGTGCTCTTCCTTTCTGAAAATGAAATCCAAGGGCTCTCACGGTGCTGTACTCAGGCTGAGATCTGAAGAGCTGATTATTCCACAACCGAGCAAAAGGGTGGGGGGGGGGGGGGGGTTGTTGGGGAGCAGGGGGAGCAGCTTTTGTTCATGGAAAATTCTAACCAAATTAAGCATCTCATTATCATCCTGGGCTTTAGTTACGCATTTCGTCCTCAGAACTGCAGGGACCTGAGGCTCGGCTGTCCTCCTGACCAGCCTTTCCAGGGTGGAAATGACCACTGTTAGGTAAACAGGTAACAGGTAAACAACCAAATCCATTTTAAACTGCCCCCCCCCCCCCCTTTAAACACAGTGCGACGAAATTACATCAGCCGGTTTTGTCCAAACAAAAGCCCCTAATCTCTCCCCGACTGGCCAAGTAAACAAAGCGTTCGGATGCGTATGGCCTGGTAAGCACAGATTTCACGTTTTTCTCTTTTGCGTTTTTTGATTTATTTTGAGTCACTACCGATTCACATTTTTTGTATTCTATCTGCAATTCGAGTGCGTCACCTCTGAAGCGACCAAACTCCTCCACCATTTTGATTGTAGTTTTTAGATACGGACATTTTTTACTGGTATTTTACATTTTATGAGAAGATACATTTTCCTGTGTCCATTGCCCGTCCCTGAGGGTGGACAGAGACGGAACTCCTGCAGGTCCTAAACGTACGCATACGTAGGGGGAAGGGGTGTAAAGGGTGACGACTCACACTGGTCTCCAGAAGCTTCTCCCATTTCGGCTTCAGGTAGAAGGCCACGCCCCTCCAGGCGCCCGGGAGGGTGGCACCGCGGATGAGCAGGATGAAGAGGACCACGTATGGCAGGGTGGCGGTAACCCAAACCACCTGTGGGGAGGGGGAAAACGGAAACGTTATTTACCGCCATTTAGCAGACGCTCGTATCCAAGGGCAACATGAACAAACTTTCCGCATTTGTTCAGTAGAAGTGCCCCGTAGGTTACCATCTCATGAGGATTTGGGGAAAAAAAAGCACCATTAACCGACTTTTTTTGACAAAGCATGACATCTATTTCTATAAAAGTTAGCTGTTGGGATTTATTCGCGTATTTATTTTACACCATCCTCATCATTGTTACAAGGCCACTGTGCGCTATAATAGCACCGCCTAAAACAACAAAATCACCAAAGGGGGACACCGAAGTGCCCGTTTTTGGCCCCTGACGCCAGCCCGTGACTCACCGGAATAAAAGCCGAGGGGGGGCGGTGGGCAGTTGTTATTTGTTCTTGAAAAATCCGACCGCGACACCCCCCACGCCACATCGATCATTAACGCGATAACAGAAGCGGGAAGAGGCCCTGGGTGTAGTCAGACGTTGTTCCATTCCCAGGGAGATAACTCTGCTTGTGGTTTTCCTTCAGTCTGGAGAACAAGTCCGGTGCTACCGCACCACTATCCGTGGCGCTCGGATGATTTTACCCAGGATGCTTTGAGGACTCCGAAAAAACACCGACAGAGTTTTTTTACCCAGGTTACGCACGCTCAACCGAAGTCTGGGAACGTCACGAACCGACCGTGTCCTCCAAGCTCAAGAGGAGCTGAATGGCGCCCAAAGGTAAGCACGCACATTTCGAAAATGTCATCTTTAAAAACGTCAGCTGGGAATAAGTGCTTTAAGACTGGCACAAAGTGTAGGTCACTAATATTTGAGTCATTATTAACATCTATGACTCGCCAAATGTAAACCGGATTTTATTTCCTGTTTGGTGTGCCTCTAAGCCACTTCGACAGTGATAATCGAAAAGGGTGATGCCTCTCTAAAATATAGAGGTGTAGGTCAGTGTTCTGTAGAGTGAAAGTAATACGGTGTGTGACGCCTGTACCAAATGGACAACGGACCGGTGCGTTCACAGTCAAATGAAAGGAAGAAACGATACCGTAAATAGGCCGGTTAAACAGACCAGACTGTATGAATGCCACAAGGGGCTGATGTAACGCGCTGTTGTATTGAACCGTTTCAAGGCATGGGCATTTGCACAAAGCTTTCAGGATATTTACAAGAGGTGAAAATGTAAGCACTCCGGCAGGGGGAATCAATAGAACTGCAAGGCGGTCTGGCTCCAATAAAAATGAGCTTCCCCCCCCCCCCCCGCCCTCTGTAAACCTTTTTTTTTGTTTGTTTTTTTTTTCATTTTTTCATCAGCATGAAAGGACATCTTTTGGTCCTAAGATTAAATCACTTATTGGCCTAATATGCTAAGGATTTGGAGCAGTTGAGTAAATTAAAACATTTTGACTTTCCCCATATTTACACGGTTTATCTGAAGTCACAACAGGACTTTTGATCGACAGGTATCTCACTCCAGGAGTCAGATCGTGGAGCCAGCCTTTTTTTGTTTTTCTTATCGGGGAAGTTTTCGGTGAGGAGCCGTACCTTCCCAGAAGTCTTCACTCCCTTCCAGAGGCTGAAGTAGACGATGGTGAAGATGAGGAAGAGGCAGAGCAGGAGCTGCCAGCGGATCCCGCCGACGTTACGGAGCCCCGAGGACCTGTGGATCTCCAGAACGTTCCGCCTGGGGGGGGGGGGGCCAAGAGACGAAGGGGGGGGGGGCAACACCTTTGTTTCTCATGACCGTTTACCCGCAGAGCTAAGGCTCCTGCCGAGCTCGTTTTTGCAGAAACCAGGAGGCGCGCACAGAATCTCAGGTCCTCATGCCCCCCCCCCCCCCAAAACCCCCCATCCCTCTCCCTCTCCCCCTCCCCCTCCCCCCATCAACCACTTACATCCACTTACGTGTAAAACTCTTCGGCGGGCGACCTGGAGAAGTTGGTCCAGGTGACGTTGCTCTTGCCGAAGTAGTTGGTGCAGTTGGGCGTGTTCCAGGGGTTGTCGCAGTGGGTCCACGGCAGCGTGCTGGCGAAGGAGGAGTAGAAGTAGTACAGGGCCCAGGCGATGATGGTGTTGTAGTAGAAGGACACGTACAGCGCGATGATGCAGATGGCGAATCCTATCCCTGGAGCAAAAAAAAAACCCAGGCAGACAGACAGACGGACAGCTAGCTTTGAGACTGGCTCAGCCCTTATTTTGGGGTGCAGGGGGCGGGAGTAGGGGGGGTAGTCCTGTGGGGGGGCATCGGAAACCCGCCTGCCTATCCCTGGAGCAAAATGACAGAAAATGACAGACAGACAGCCTTTGAGACTGGGTTATGTGGAGCTTCTTAGCCCTTGGGGTTGGGGGTGGCGGGGGGGGGGGTGTAGTTGCATGGGGAAACACAACAGCCTCAGCCGGACAAATCCAGCGGATGAGTGTGGGGGGGGGGGGGGTTGGGGCAGGAGACTGCGGGTTATCGGGGGGGGGGGCGCACCTTTGAAGATGGGGCAGATGTGCTTCCAGATGGAGATGGCCCCCGTCCTGTGGAACTGCCCCAGCGCCAGCTCCATGTAGAAGAGTGGCACCCCGCCAAAAATGGCCATCAGAATGTAGGGAATGAGGAACGCCCCTGCAGAGAGGGACGAGTGGAGAGAGAGAGAGAGAGAGAGAGAGAGAAAAAAAAACATCACTCTGTGTGTGTGGGGGGGGGGGGGACAACAGGTGCGCCAGGTTTGAATTAACATTCTGAAACCTTCCGCGGGCGGAACTTTCAAAGGGAAGCCGTGGCCGAGCGACAGGTGTGATCGCAAATTGCGCGTGGCACTTACACACGGCACTGCTGGTTACACAACCTTTACTTCCCTGAAGCTCTGTGAGGAGTTCACGGCACTTGCAAAGGACGAACGTGCGCTTTTTTTTTTCTGAGTCGATATAAATGGCACCACCGAGCTGGAAACTATGACTCTGTTTTGTAAACCGATGAGAAAAGGCTTTCAGCATTTGGCAAATCCTTCACTTTTTTTTTTCTTTTTCTCGACAGTGAGGGGTCAGGCGTGAGGCGGAGGACATCACGTGTCCCTGAAGAGTGTTTATACTTTTCGATGATGTCAGAGGAAAAGCAAAAGAGACGTACATATACACATGTGGAGGATGTTGAACATTGGCCATATTTTCATAAACATCACGCAGTGTACACATTTTCCTAATCGGAAAAAGAAAGGTTGTTTGCGTGGTGCTCAAGGTCTTTTGAAATATGAATATCATGTTGAAGTGAATCACTTTCAGGTGGAGTACTGGGTCATTCTGCCAATTTCCCACGGTAAAATCTGTCATATTTTGTCATTATCCAACACATAAAAATGTATGTTTTTGTTATAGTCATTCTTCCACCTGACATTATATGAAGTGGATTATGAAAGTTCTTTAAAAAATGATTCTACACAAGGATAAATATATCACTTGTCTATTTAACAAATGGATGCTCTTTAGTTCCAGAACCAATAACTCATTACAGACATGACACTGTTTATATTGTAAATGTGTGCATTTTACACTGTTTCCATTCGAATGGAACGGCGTATTCGTTGTTAAGGTAACAGTTGTTTCATATTTCAGTTCAAGCCAATGAACTTGCAGTTAATTTCCGTTTCTAAACCATCGCGTGACCCATATTAATTCTGACAAGGTTTGGCCACTCTTGCAACCTGCATAAAAAAAACAGAACAAGACAAAAACATCTGCAAAAAGGCGTATGTGGATGACTTCAGTTGTTCAAGGAGATGTGGGGTGAAGAAATAATAACCTAATTTAAATTATGGCAAGGGGGTTTAAAAGATACATCAATTAACCTCCTTTCTAATAATTTTGCACGTATTTTAACTTTTCTGGTTGAGCTCAATTGCCCGCATTTCATAAATGTATCAATTGCATTTTGTTGATGAATTTGTGTTGCCTTTTTTAAATTTGCTTCAGCGTGAAATAAGATCTCTTGGCGGTTAGGTTATATTGCTTATTGTTCTAATATGCAAATTGTTCGTGTAGCTTAGGAAATTAAAACATTTTCACTTCCACTTTGCCTATATTTACATGGATATGTAAGGTAACAACATCACCGTGATCAACAGGCATCTCACTTCAGATATCAGATATTTTCTTATCAGGGAAGTTTTGGAGAGGAGCCATACCTTTCCAGATGTCTTCCAAAGGCTAAAGTACACAATGGTGAAGATGAGGAAGGGACGGACTTTTTTAAAAACATAAATTATGTCAAGGAGATTAAAAGACACATCAATAAACCTCCTTTGAAATAGTTTTCTATGTACCTTTCGTTTTCGTGTCAAAAACTCAATTCACTCAATTCACTCAAACTCAATTGCCTACATATTTTTCTATGTGTTTATAGCATTTTGTTGATGAATTTATTTCTATTGTTTATATTTTATAGAGGCTATTGTGGATTTACTCAACATTACACCATGTCGTAGATGTTCGCCCATTTAGATTTTTTCTTTCAGTTATCTCAAAGTTAGCACGCGCCCAGGAATGGAAACTACGTTTAACCAATTAAACCAATCTGAACAAAATCTTGAGCCTCCAGTCCGGAGTCCCTAAGAGCGTAAGATTTGTGATAACTGTCTCACAAAATCAGAAACGTGCCCACATATGGACCAATAAAACATAACTAAATAATTATAGTCAATTATAATGTCATTTTATTTTGCCACACATGGAATAATAATAATATTAATAATAATAATAATAATAATAATAATAACTATTATTAATCTTGACTGATGTGACCGGTTTATAACGCTACTTTGAAGCAGTTAAAGCATATTTAATGAATGTATTTAGAACTATTTTTATAAAGACTTATGTCATTGTACGATTAGACGCAACATGCACCCTTTATTCTTTATGTGTGAATCCCAAATTAATATTTGGCGTAATTCCATTCTGTTTTTCCACATATTAAACACCCCACGATACTATATCAAGCAGTTTCTCTCGTATTCTGTTTTTCTTTTGTAATTACATGTACATTTCACCGGACAAACAGCCTATTCCTTGGTTTTTAAGAAGTGCTTTAAGTGTAGTTGGATTTGTTCCCCACGGTAGGCTACTTCTAGTAAGATATTATACCATACACATCGCTAATGTACATGTAATGAACATTTGGGAATCATTATAGAAGACGTCGAATGCAAACATTTTGCATATGGATGTAAAAAAAAAACAAAAAAAAACAAATCAATACTATTAATCAATTTTCAGTGGTTATGCTTTGAGTTTGTTGCGCGTTGTCAGGTTCCATTCATTACCATGGACAGCTCTGTGTGCGCGAAAACTACACCTTACTAAAACTTACGGACCCGAATGAACGGAAACGCTGGCATGGAAAACTATAAAATATTACGGAAGGTACGGAAGCGATTTCATTTTTTTTTTGATTGCCCACGAAACAATACATTGTCAGTGCGCATTATTATGATGTTGAAAATAGATAACACATTGACCAACGCGAATTAATATGAAAGTTAAACAAACTATCTTTCTTTCTGGATGAATACGCTACTCACCTCCTCCGTTTTGGTAGCAAATATATGGGAATCTCCAGACGTTTCCAAGATCCACGGCAAAGCCAATGACAGACAACAGAAAATCTATTTTTTTGCTCCATTTGTCCCTGGAATCCGTCTGAGTGATGACAGGTGCGGGATTGGTGTTGTAGCCGGAGTTTGGGGGGGCTTGGGCGGCGAGGCTTTCCGTGGGAGCCGGCTGGTCTTGGTGGGACATGGTTGGCTCACTCATTAAAAAAGTGAGTCCCGCGTCGGTGGAAGTGAGTTTGAAGAAATTGACGGGGGGTGGTGGTTTGGAGGTGGAAAGTATTTTCTTATTACGGGTGATGACAGGTCGAGTAGGAGGAGAAACAGTATCGGCTACTCCTTAACGAGCCTGTCAGAGCAAAGTAGATCATCACTCTCGCTCTGTGAGCATCGGTGATAGTAGGCTACGCAGCGAACAGAGCGGTGCTGCACGTGAACGTTGACCGTTGCCGTGATTTATCGCGAATTAAAATACTGAAGAAACGTCTCCGTTTAGACATAGTCTGTGGAGACCGAGACGTCTTAAACTGGCTTTCCTGACCAAGGAGTTTGCACGTTTTCGGAGTTAACTGGAGTTTTGTGCCATCTGAAATACTAAAAGCCATCGCGCAATTCATTGGAGATACGGTCATACAAACATATTTTACTTCCATAAATAGAGGACCAAAAGTCTGGCCTGGATTTAAGCAATCATCCTTTGACTGGTTCAGATGTTTCTTTTTAAATGTAAACACAGATAGGCGAGTTTGGTCCTAGCCAAATCGTATTTGTTTTGAAAAACAAACATATGTGCATTAAATTGTGAATCAAATGTAACAGCAAGTGTTGCTTGAATCCAGCCAACTACCTGTTAAATCAATAATTAATTAGGAATCACTGACTACATGAATTTATTGAATACATAAACGAACAGCCGAAAAAAATAGCGCCTCGACACGTTGCGTTGCGTTTACAGTTTCAATATTTCTATCTATAGCAATCCTAAAACGCTCCAATTAGATGCATGGCCAAAAACAAAACGTTTTGAAACAACGAGTAAATAGGTGTTTCAAAAGGGTATGCGGTATGCAAACGGTTTTAATGCAATGGATACACCTGGATGCACCAACTGCATACATGGTGAGCTGTGTGTGTACGCTGTACAACGTTCTCCCAGTCACTTCCAAAAACAGGAAAACGCCCAGATATTCTCCGAAACCATAGGCTTCATTCTATGCATTTAAACCCATTGTGACCGTTGATCAGCTAGGGTTAAAGGTCACTCACTATTCGATACAGAGGGAAACGCCTGAATGATTTCTGTCGGCAACTACCAGCCCTGCTAAAAAGTCCAGGTAAGACCAGCTGGGTTCTAAGATGGTTTAAGGTGTGTTAAATAACACTTCTAGCTGGTCTGTGGCTGGTCAAAGCTGGTCTCAATCTGGACAAAGGTGGTCAAAGTTGGTTAAGATGGTAGAGTGAGCTGGTGGTAAAACTGGCGGACTGACTGACTATATCGGCTGGTCAGCTGTATGAATGGATGCAATGTAAAATGCCATGTATAAAAGATGTGAAAGTCTCGAGTGTCTGCTAAATGCCTGTAATGTAATGTAATGTTTTTCGTCGTTTCGAGTTTGTTAAAAACTCTTTTTTTTTTCGAGAGCCCTTGGTCTTCCAGAACCCCGTGTAATGCTATTTGCGAGAAGGAAGCCCAGACTAGCGATGCTTAGGTCTAATTGCGATCATCGAGAAATGTAATAAAAACGAGTCGGTAATCCAATCCACCGCTTTTAGCGCAGACCGGCTCGAAAGACGTTAACTGGATACGCGGCAACTGCAGTAATCAAACAGGTCAAAGAGCGGAGAGCGGAGAGAGCAGGGAATGAGGTCAAAGGTGAAAGTGGACGTGACAACTGAACGAAGGGCAGACGTGAACTTGTCACCTAAAAGCTGAGCGACATTCAGTGAAGTCTGACGTCACTGAGGTGCTTCTTTCTTGGTTTTCAAGACGGGGCATTGCCGTGAAATTCGACGGTCATCGGCCATCGCAGGACACCAAAAAAAAAACGTTGCCCAAGCAGCAGACCTGGAGTGGCTATAAGTTCAGCCGTACTTTCTGCCAACATGTTACGCATACTGCCATATTTCGTACGTATTTATATGTGGCACAAAGAACTCCTTTTGAGGGGACGACAAAGTTGAAAGTTGAAGCACGGAAAGTCCAGACCTCAGCTTTTCACTCATTGCTGGGTTCAGGCCCAGCTCAGGGGACAGGTGAGCATACGAGCCAGTCAGGCGGGAACTGAGCGGCTGCTCAGGCGAGGGTGGGGCCCCCGGGGGGCCCCCGACGTGGATCGGGCCCCCCCCTTCCCCGCCGCCAACTCTACCGGTGCGGTTCACGTTGCGGAGATCTGCAGCCGTGTCAATCTTCGGTGGCGGCCGTGGGCAAAAGAACATCGGACTGACAGGTCTCCATCACGTGCGCGTAGAGTCCCATTAGGCCCTGTCGACTCCTATCACACACCAATGTGAGCAGGGGGGAGGGGCCTCAACCCGGGGGGCTTCCCGCCGACGATCTCAGGGCCTACCCTGTCAAATCAGAATGGCGCTATATATATATTTGCAACAAAAAATCTTTTAAAAATGTGGTATTGCTTTCTGTGCTGTCAGTTTATTTGACGGTAAGTTCCCGGATTTAGCTTCAAATATCTTTGCTGTTTTTTTTTTTTTTGTTTTTTTTTTTGAGGTGATCTTTTTTGGAGGGCTCTGTATTGACTGAAATTACAATTTGGCAAGTCGATTTCCATGCGGGTTGACCGTGGTTGTTTGAGATGTGAATTCCAGAAGATCGGAGAAGAAAAGAAATGGTGTGGTGTTCTCTCAAAAACTATCTATGGCTCACAAGATATATGAGTCTATGTGATTTACATGACAAATCTTTCCATGTCTATAACCAGATGTTAGAGCGTCAGAACTCCTCAGAGACGTTCTAGGAAGGCATATAAAGATTGTAGTCTCCATTGTTGATGAATGATCTCTGGTTGGGCCTGGGACAGCAAGGCCATTAACACCCGTGAATTGGAAGAGGTGAAGAGTTCACTGAGGGCACAGAGAGAGATAGAGAGAGGGAGAAGCAAGCTGGGCGGGGGGGGGGGGGGGTGTGGTATCTGGTCTCCCGTCAATCAGTGAGCAGATGACTGCTGATGAGCCCGCTGGCGGAAATCCTAGAACGGCAACAAGCGAAGGTGAGACTATTTCGGGACGGGCATCTAGTGGGACGCCTGAATTATTCACGGTCGACTTATGGACCGGCTAAAAAGAAAATAAAACCTTCTGAGAGCTGTTTCCTGGGGAGAATGTGTCCATGTTGGACATCTTGTCACTTTTGACGAGTGTTTTCCTTAGATGCGACTTCGGAAGCTTCACTGTAAACAATTTGAATATCAACAGTGATTTCAGTTCAGCGTTTCACGCCTAGCGTGTGCACTGAGGTCCGTGCCCACCGATTGGTCGGTCTCCACCCTTTTGAGGTCACTGAGGTTGCCCCCATGTCAGCATTTTTAAGTGAGGTTCTGCTGAAAGCAAACACACAGGAAGGCATTTGATTCCCAGATTTTCATAAAATCTTCCATTTTCAAAATGTCCAAATTCCACTCAAAATCAGTTTTAAAAATAAACTGAATAACTGAGGGTTTCGGTTAAACTAGCTTCAGACCTAATGGCGCTGAAACCAAACGCAATTTCTTAAAACCAGAGACCAGAATGGACGGACCTATATCACTGATTGCACACGCTGATATACCCTACATGTTAATTAACGTTTCCTGTTTGCAAATGACTCATTTGACGTATAGCAGATAAGGAGGCATAGATGATTACCACATTTTAGTGGTCTGGAAGAGAAAGTAGATTTTTTTAAATTTTTTTTTTTTAAACATACTTCGCTTTTTACTAATGTTTTTTGGGGGAAAAACCTCTATGCCAGAACTTCTCCTGAATATCAATAAGCCATTAATCAGACGGAGAACCCTGTGTGGAGCCAGATTGTAATTTGTACCATCTACAGATTATCCAGTAGGTTCCCCGCAAATCAGTATCAATAAAACAAACATGAGCACAGCATGGCTCTGTAAGAGCATTAAATCCTGGAAAAGACATTGACTGGCCATGTATATAATGAATATTTGCCTTTAGGCTCATTCTAAAATGCGTAACTTTTTCTGCCAAAAAGAAAAGAAAATGCAGTATTACTTTCAGGCACCAACCACAGATAAAATTGAAACAACTGAAAGGTAAGGTTCTGATATTTCCCAAGGGGAACACCAGTGGTTACCCTTTTACAGAAAGGGTTATAAAAAATTTCAGTTTTTACATTCACTTTTGTGACCATGTTTACACTTAGCCTAAATCAGTGGTAACCAACCATGTTCCTGGAGATAGAGCATCCTATAGGTTTTCATTTCAACCCTAATTCGGCATACCTGACCCTACTAATTAGCAGCTCAACAAAATCTCTTAGCTGTTGAATGAGGTGCACATTGTTAAGGTTGGAATTAAAACCTACAGGACAGCCGATCTCTAGGAACAGGGTTGGTTACCACTGACCTACACAGAAAGTACTCAAAAATGCATCCTGTGTATGCCCCTCATCCACTGTAGGCGGGGAAGGTGCGGAGAAACTAAAACGCGCTAGGAGGTATTGCGAGCTGGGAAGTAAACCACATTGCATTCTGGGAAAGTAAACGCTGGATTTGTGGTTAGGGTCCTTCAAAGCAGTCCACGCGTGCGTAGAACTGAAGCGCGTAAGAGTCCCATCGACAAACACTGAAATAAAACATCGCTGTTGCCGTGAGTCGATTCTGAGCACTTTAAACACCTAGACATCGTAAGCTGTATGGTGTCAAGAAGAGCATGCTATTGCTAACTCAATAACGGCCGTTTTTACAAGACGAACCGCAGCGTGCAGCGGATGTGTGAAGTGCGGTTCTGAAAACATCAAGAGATTCCCCAGGTTGAGCTTTGTTCATGCAATGAAGGAGCATACATTCCGCACAGACATTGCGAAGTATTTTTTCCACACAGAGAATATCTAGTTTGTAGGTAAACCGAGCACTAGGTACACTTTAGTGGTGGGGAAATGTCGAGAATTGTTTGGCTGATTGGCCTGTTCTTGTCATTATGCTATGCTATGTTTTGTTATCTGAAACAAGAGTAGCTTCTCCAAGATGTCCCTCAAATATGTTTTAAACCACCTGTCCTCTGTAACCTGCAAGCCAGGACTGTGGTGGGGGGGGTGTCTGTCTCACCCATGGGGCAGATTGGCAGTGTAGGGCAGTGCATAGGCCCTGTACAGGTACACCCCTGACACTGTCATCCACTATTACCTGTGCATCCTTTCACCTGCCCGATCACCCGCCTGACAGCTCAATGCCTGAGGGGGGCTTCACTCCACTCCACCCCACTGCCCCCAAAATCCTGGAGGGGGGGGGGGGCAAACTCTTCAATCCAGTGCACCAGTAATACTGTGTACAGACCTATAGACTGTATAAAAATACAGACACGAGAATCTCCCTCTTACCTTTCTGACCTTTGACCCACAACTAGAATATCGCCATGAACTTTCTCACCTCTTCACTGCCCTCTAGTGGTGGAGTCATGTTACAGACTCCTGTATTCTCCAGCTTTCTGTCGATAGATTTGGCCTGAAGAACGCTAGTCGGAGGATGAGAATGCCAATCGAACCCGTCTGGTGTTCCTTCCTTTCAAACTTTCTCAGTGTTACTGGGTGGAATAGTTTTAATGCCACCGTTTTGTGGCATTTGTCATAAATATAATTTCTATATGAAAACACAGAAATAAAGAGGTCAATACCTACAACCTCCCACCATTTTATTTTATTACGGAGATGTTTACCCCTCTCCTTTTGTTAGCTCTGTCTATTCTGACCAACTAAATATTGCAGTTGACCCCATCCATGGCATTTAGCCGTATCTTTGTGACTAGCTGTGTGATACGGCCGGCTTGAAGGGCCGCAACAAACAAGTCCAAATGTATCAAAAGAAACAATCCAGAAACTGATCTAAAAACACAAACTCAGACATTTATTAATCTAAAACACTAACTAAGGCACAGACCAAATCAAACAAAAATACACAACGTTCACAAAACAAAAGCTCTCCACACAAACCACAAACCACAAACCACACCCACACCCACACCCACACCCACACCCACACCCACACCCACACCCACACCCACACCCACACCCACACCCACACCCACACCCACACCCCCAAAAGAAAATCTACCCTGCCTCATACTACTGGGCTTATATTGGGCCACAGGCAGCGGGAGGCAATCAGGCAATTAGGCAATTAAGCAACCACCTCCACCTGCACTACCCAGGCAAGCAGAGGCAGGGGATGTAACATATGTCACAACCTACATTTAAGATTTATACTCTCTAACATTCAAAGGCACTTCAAAGTATTAAATATTGTACATCATTGCTCTGTCTGTCTTCTCCACTCCTGTTTGCTGTTCAATGCAACTGTATATTTGACACCCGCCATCCAAGGATCCAAGTAGTTATTCTGCTTACCGGTCCACAATTCTTGAGTTTAAAGAAAGCTTCCCTCTGTCTGTTTAGCCTTTATTTCAAATGTAGCTTTCCTTTTTTTGCACATAATTGGACTGTATATCGTATAATATAAGCAGGTTACAGAGAATTGTTTTTTTTTTTTAACTCTCTCTGCGACCAACTGGGTCTTGGTTTAGAGTGAGTGAAACAATTAACTGCAGTTAAATTAATTATTCTTTTGAATTCAATACTTTGGGGGAATACTAGAGCCAGAATTGAGTCCAGGCTCTTTATGCGTCTCAGTGGTAATAAGTCATAAGACCCAAACTAGGGCAGGCCAACAGCACCACCTATTGATGAAAAATATTTTGTGAGGATTTTTTTAAAAAATTATAATTCTAATACACTACCCTGCAGTAGAATCAATATTACAAATCACTCTGTGGAATCTCAATAAATACACTATTAAGTAATATAGTATTTGCAAAACTTTCAATTTCACATCATTAGGCACGATACATAAAACTCAAATGGACTGGTATGTATGCAGGTATATATTTAGATATAAAACCATCAAGGTTGAAATAGGAGGGAATATCTAACTGAATCGTCTGACTTTTGACAGTACATGATAGAACAGGCCGAAGTACTAACCTCCGGCTTGGGTTCTGTTGTTTAGTGGGGTTCACATTGTGGCCACTAGGTGGCAGAAGATACACGTGCTAAACGCGATCAGCTCTAAACAGCTCAAAGCGTTAAATGATTGTCTTCTGTGTTTTGTTGCTGATATCTGTGAGGATAGAAAGGCTATAATTATTCTGTGAAGTAAAAACTAAATGTGGGAGTTGATGTTTTTCCAAGGCCAGTTAAATCACAATATTGGATTTCAAAAGCAGTACTGTCACTGACATGAATAAAAATAGGCATTCTGAATGAATGTGAAACAAATATATTACAGAAATGTCATTACTAAGAATAGATTCCTGACGTATCTCTTAAGCAAATGCTGTTCCCTTGTGTTCATAGCAGAATGCTGCCATACTTTTAAAAAATTGTACAGCCAGCCTTCCCAGTAATGAAGTGAAATCCTTCAATGCCACTCATGTTTCCTTGTGCTAATTTCTGACGTGTTGTCTGCAAATCACTATTAGAAATCACTTGTCACATGACAGTGTGAAATTTATCTAATCACGTGACAAAAATATGCCCTCGTTCTGGCTCCAGAAACCCATCTCTAGAGGATTTGAGTGCATATAAACAGACTATAAATACATTGAAAATACATGTGTACAGATTCATATGTCCTTGTTTGGCATAAGGTTATGGTTTTCCTCAAAATAGGCTGTCAGGCAAAAGAGGTTCTGTTTGCAATCTATAGAGCACTCTAAATCGCATTACCCCTCAAAGCTGTTCTGCTTAATATACTTGTTTGCTCTGACCATTTTAACACCCGGCGATGGCGAGAGGACTCCAAAATCCGCGTCTACTGGTTCTGCCCAATTAGCTAAACTAATAGGCCTCAGATGGTTGCTTAGCAACACATCTTCTTGGTGAGGAAATGGTTTTGTGTGTTTGCGACCAAATTTCCTCTGGGCCGAGCTCATGATGCGATTGTGGTGGGATAGGAATAAGGAAAGGGGTAACGTGAATCCGGAAAAACCTATACCAGTATAAAAAATAAAAATAAAAAATTCCCTGACAGGCGACCAGTGATTCATATTTTTAACATGATAATACATTATCTTCTGAGGCATCAAATGTGAAGGCCCTACTTTTTAAACTGACATTTGTTTATATCAGTTTATATCAGATATTGAGTGTGCAAAAAAAAATCATGTTAGTTTTGTTTTTCATCATCATAGATAGCTACCTGTTGCGCCATGTATATTTCATACAGTGCCCTGCAGTTCAATTGAATATGCTATGTACACTCTTTTGCATTTCATAAACACGCCAGACAATGTATTGCGAAATATATAACGATTAGGAACATTCTCATTGTGTTCATTTCCCTATTTTTAATAAAGGCTAAAACCCCTTGAACTGCTCATAAAATTTTAATGTATTCGTGGTCTTGTTTTTCTTACTCTTGTTTGGCGTAAAGTATTTCAAATTTACAGCAGGAGCTAATGAAATATAACGTGTTTACGGTCGGTATTTTGAGGATGGGCTATCCAAATGCCACGTGCCATACCGTTGGCTAAATGTATGTGCAGTGTCCATTGATTTTAATTAAATGTGCAGCGTGATTGAAGACGGTCATGTTTAATATTTTTTTTTAAACACGGTTGTATGTGTAATTGCAAGGTATTCCCGTCGAATTAACCCTAGTTCTTCATATGTTTCATTTTTTGGCCCGGGGAGAACACGGTGGCGCTTTAAAGGGCGTATTGAATGGGGAATGAGCGCTGAGCGCCGCGCGCCACGGTATCAGTAGAACAGTAGCTAGCTACAGTATCTTCAGTCCGTGGTAGCCGCGAGGAGCTGTACTCGGATCCTGACTCCATGGCAACCGCAATGGCAGGTGAGAGGAAAATAATATCTTCTCCCCCATTTTTTTCCAAAATATGCCTTTAGAAAATAAATAACGTGTCAAAGTGAAAATAAACATAAACGCTATCTGTGGAAACAACGATATGTTGTTGTTTTTGTTTTGTTTTAGAAACAGAGATACGTCAGAAACTGCTGCGCACCGTCAAGAAGGAGGTGGGTGCTTTTCCGCTTGAACAATAATGTCCGAAAACAAATATGGAACTAACATTAGCTGGTTATCTTACAAATCTAGCTAATCTACACGATACCTCCGACATGCGGGAGAAGGCGTGTCACGTTTCGTTTAATTGATTTGGCCTTCATATTTATTCTTTATGCAGTCAGTATCTGGATATTAGCTACGTATACTAGATGCATAAATGATGATTTGTCGCCTGTCCTCATGGAGAGGACAGTCATTGCTCGTCTTTATTAGGCAAGACGCTGTAGCTACGCGTGCCCTTTAACGTTGTCGTTTCAGCAACAAGAGACAATACGTTTATCAAAACAATATATTTTTTGGTGAAGACGTCCTTTGCGAATGCATTCAGATCGAATAATAAAATAGCCTATGGTCTGATATAGGATGATAAAATCATAAATTGTAGTCTAAATCACGTTACAGAAGATGCTATTTATGCACTGTCTGAAATTTTCAGCAAGCTCGCTCACTTATCCAGTCTGTTTTTTTTTTATTGTTTTTTTTTTTACGTGGATCCAAAGAACATACGGAATTGATAGCTCGACCATGGTGGCGCACGCGTTACTTATCTGATGATGCACCTCCCGGTTACAGTTGTTAATAACGTGCAGGAGACTTAATTAAAATGTCTGATTAAAAAAAAAAAAAAAAACGGCACGCCTGTGATTAGTGGGAAAAGGGGTTGGGCGCAGACGTATATGGGTAGCGAACGTTCGGGTGCCACACAAACACTCTTTGATGTTTTGTAGAAGACTCTCCGGTGGTAGTCAGATTGATTGCTGGTGGACGGATAACACTTTTTTTGTAATGAGGCGAATTTGATTTCCGCAACGTTAAACAGTAATGTGGCCTTTTACGTTGACAGTCGAGGGGAAAATGATGAAATACGTTCCCGCTCGTTATTGGTTACCCTATTGTCTCAGAAGTGTTCTATCGTCACTTGTGAGCCACAGCTGTTGTGTTTCATGAATTCCCCTTGGGCATGTGGAATCTGTGAAAAGCTTTTTGTGTTCTACCCCCAACTGCTTAAAAGTCAATGCACCTGCTCACACAGGCCATATATGTAGAAGATGCTGTATGGAGTCGTCTCCGGCTCGTATGTTGTGGTTGCTAATGGTGTTAACCGCAGCATTGCATTTCTTGCTGTTTTCTGTGTGTGCGGGCGTGTGTGTGTTTTATTTTATTTAATCAATCATTGTACTGTTGCATTTGCTAAGATGGGGGTGGGGTGGCAGGTTACCCATCCCCATTTGGGGAGTTGGGGGTGGGGTGGGGAGTTGAGTTGAATATGGTTTGCTAGCACCGCATTCAAGATTCAAGACCGCATTACCGCTCGGATTTCTCGATCTCTTAATGAGGTATCTGATGGCGGTTGTAAAAGGCTCTGCCACAGTGACGTTTCAGTTACTGCAGGATTGCATTTAACGGTGTTTAGCTCTCAGGCCTGTGCGCTATGGTAACTGCTAATTCAGGCGACTGGCTGGAGCTAAAGTTGGGAAAAACCACACTGTACCCCCGGCAACAGGTAATATTAGCGAATTAATTTAAATAAAAGTAAGATCATGAGTCGCTCTTTTTCCTCTCGAGCTGTATTAGGATACGATTTGGCCGTCAAATTTAAGTAAGGCACTGGAGACGAAGCACCACAAAGGATTATATTTCATCAAAACTACACTATTTTTAAAAATAAAAAAAAACAAAAACAAACACCAAACGCAAAAATAGAATTGGGGCTCCTGGATTTATTTCAGCCAAGCCGCTTGAGCTGGTTATGGACAACTCTGGCCTATGAAGGCCGCCATGTTCCTGGCATCACAGGTGTCTGTGCGTAAAGTGCGCTTGCGTTGCATTAAAATCACTGAGGCTGATGCTGTTCTCCAGAGCAGTGTGGCAGAAGTGGAAAACATCAGTGTTTGTCTCAGGAATACCAGAGTACAATATCCCCTGGGAGGAGAAGAAGGCCCATTTATAATCGATAAGCGTGATGTTATCCTAACAAACCGCAGTTTGTGTTTTGGCCAAAAACAAAAAACTGCTCGCTCCCGTAGACCTAGAACCACAGAACCACGACCAGGAAAGGCTTTTAGAAGGAGCAGTGCACATCTGCAGTGGAACAGAAGGACGTCATCTACACCCTTTTTGGACCCTCGGTGCCCACTTCAACTTCGAAGCCTTGGTCAAGGCCACCTTCTCTGTGGACCTCAGATTTCCCATTTTTTGCGTTTTTTGCATCCATGCTGTTCATGCTGTGCCGAGGGCAGGGTAGGATCCCCCGTTGTCGATCCCGGCTGTCGAATGGTTATCGCCAGGAAGGGACCAATCACAGAAGAGCTTTTGTCTGGCAAGATGCCATTGTGTCCCTTCGGCCATTGACCGTCTCATTGGTGCAAGGAACATCGTGTGCCAACCAATAGGCTGAGAGCACAGACTACTTAAGGTCTCCGGCTTCTTCCTAAGACCAAAAGGGCTTGTTTAGCCAGTATTCATTCAGAAGATGCTTTTACCATCTTGGAATGGTTTAGATGCATCTGTGGGTAATCTCAGATATATACATTAGGTGTATTTGGATACACAGTGTGTGTGTGTGTTTCCCATTTGGGTAGCTGTGCTCAAATTGTGCCTGCTTCAGCTGAAACACTGCAGCAGTTTATTCTGGGGTACTGAATGTATTTTCAACAAACGCATTCATAAATGTGTGTGTGCCTGCGCGTGTGTGTGTGTGTGTGTGTGTGTGTGTGTGTGTGTACAGTGTGGTGTCTCCTGTTGACATCGTGTACCATCTGTAGTGCATAAGGTACACCTAATTGAAAGGGTTTTTAATTGGCTTGGCTAAACTGCACGGCTCGCCCTCGTGCCACATCTCATTCTCATTCTGGGCGGAGCCAACTGTGCAATCACGCTCATTTGAATATAATGAATATCCCCTCACTTTCCTCTGGATAATAATTATTGTTAAAATTCGCAGCGCTGAATGGCCTCACTGGCTTCAAGCAGCCCTCGCAATTAAGGAACCGATCTTTTTTTTTTTTCGGTGGTCGCAAATGCATCTGTCTCCGTCCTGCTCGGCTGTGGGGTCGACATAGCTCAGGAGGTAAGAGCGGTTGTCCGGTGGGCGGAGGGTTGCCGGTTCGATCCCCCGCCCTGGGCGTGTCGAAGTGTTCCCTGAGCAAGACACCTAACCCCTAACTGCCCCCAACGAGCTGATTGGTACCTTGCATGGCAGCCTTTCACCGTTGGTGTGCGAGTGTGTGTGAATGAGAGGCATCAATTGTAAAGCGCTTTGGATAAAAGTGCTATATAAATGTAGTCCATTTACCATGCCCAATATGGTCCTGCTGTTTTTGGTTTGCGTGCCTGTTTCCCCGTTCTGCATGCTGGTCCAACGTTGGTCCAGAGCTCAACCCTGAACGAGCGGTGAATTTGTTCACTGTGCCTAGCTATGGCAGGTCATTGAATTAAAAGACCGAGAGGTTTTCTCTTTAAAGGTCCAAATGTGTGTATGTGACGGTGCATGCAACAGCTAACGAGTATTCCTTGATGAACACATTCCCGCAGTGTTGCTGTACATCAAGGAGGTCAGATGGGTGGGAAATATTAAAATCAGACATATGGCCCCTGCTGTTGGACCTTGAAGGATAACGTTTTATTTATTTTTATTTTGACCCATTTTTCCTTACTAATTCCACCACACTGATCAGTTTTGATAATTATTTTGTCACATCTTTCTTTGTGTGCTAGAACTTCTCCACTCTGCTTTGCAATGCAGTCTAACAGGGCCTATAAAATGGCTTCTGAATATGATTTTCCACCAAAATAAAATCTCGATTAGCTTCTACAGATAGTATTTAATAGATTTAACTGTGAGTAGGTGTTTCTCCCAACTTTAATCATAATATTAAATACGTCTTTGCACTATAGAAACACTTCCTTACTTGCACTGGGGGGGGGGCTCTAATAATTTGCACTGGGGGGGGGGGGGGGGGGGGGGGGCTGTAATAATGTGCACTGGGGGGGGGTTGTATTGGTAGAGTTTGTGTCACTACAGGAACTTTCTTGGCATGGCGTTGTGCGCTTCTCTGCTTGCCCTAGTTCTCACCGAGATCGATGTATGCTTCCGCTGAAAAAAGTAGTCCGTCAACTGCGAGATCAAACGCCTGGTAATGGACTGATTGCGAATCACGGAAATTAATGCCCCCTTCAGGCTATGCAGTCATTAATTTGCGGGAGGTTATTTTATGGGCATTACAAGGCCGGTTTGTGTGGCCCTGCTGGACTGCACTGCAAAGGAGAGTGAAGTGGTTCTCGGGGTTGACCCGTCAATCAATCAATCAAAAGCTCCACAAAGAAAAATGTGACAAAATTATTATTGTTACCGATTCAGGTGGAATTAGTTTCGGGAAAATTGGTCCAGGTCAGAAAGAAAAAAACCCCCAAATCTTTTCCTGTAACACTCTGGCTCCTCCCTGGTTGGGCGGTGTTCACACCTGTGTTTGCACAGGTAGAAGGACACGCTCATAAAGGCACAAGCTTCTGATAGGAGCGTGCAGGGCAGGAGTTTGCCCAGCGTTTACTTTGCTTTATCAATCAGTGTTTTTTTTTTTTTTCAGCCTGTCTGCTTGTTTAGGATAAGGTTTCAGGCTACAGCTAGGCTTGTACCTAATTAATCATTTTGACCTTAAAAGCTTTTTAACTCACTGCCCTAAAGTGGCTGCCTTCTGATCTAATTTCCTAATAAGTATAGCCTGGTAACATTAAAAAATCAGGTAGGATATATATATTATTGTTGCTAATCATAACACAACATAACATAACGGTGAGAACTGGCCATTCAGCCCAACAGTGCTCGCCATTTACCTGACTAAATTGTACCTAGTGCTCCGATTACCGACAGACTAGATAGTATCTAACACCGTATCAAGCCTATCATTGGGGGGAAAGTAATTTGCGCTGAAAAGGATAACTCTGTGAATGTCTCATTTTGACAGATTTCCAGCAATGCTGGATAAATATCCAGAGCGGTTAAGAAACCAAATTCGGTTCAAGCATAATTAGACGCCATTAAACCGAGGCCTGGGAAATTCATGAATAGCCTAGTTTTCGTTCCCTCCCCCCACCTCGAAACTGACTCACGCTGCTGTTGCAATGGGCCCGCAATAAAAATGTGTGACTAACATTAATCGCGACCGCAGTGCAATAATATTAATATCCAGTAGCGCAAACGGTCCCCTGAACGCATCGCTGAATTCTTCGCCCGAGCTGCTCGTCTGTCATACTTTGGCAAACAAAAAAACACGTTGCGCATTATGCCTCTGCAGCTTGGTGCACCACGCCAGTTCCTGATCTCATGGAAAGTCAGTGAAGCCATTTTCTTTTAACCCTTTGAGGTGCGAGATCTCAAGTATGTGATTAGAATGTTCTTGACTGAACATTCTAATGCTGATGTGACAGTCGCCACTGGCAATTGAAGGCAATGGAGTTCCAGAACTACTGACGCTGAATTTTGAAAAACATTCCGAAAAGCCTACTTGTCAAAAAGGTTAACTGTTGCAGGTGCCTGACTGGCCAAAATATCAGCACATGAAGGTTAAGGGGAGCTTCTTCCAATCAACTGCCATTTTGGCTTCTGTATTTGTTCTATAAGTGCGAACTCACAATTCCCTGAACTACCTGACAACATAACTAGCTATGCAGATATTTAACTTGAAACCATGTGGTTCGTTAGCTAAGTGGCTTTCTAAGCACCAACTGGCCACTTGGCTAACTAACATTCATTTCTTCTCAAGTAGAGAATCTCAGGTCCTCCAGATGTTATTGGGAACAAGGGAGGATGTTGGTGGGATTATTGACCACGGATCTATGACTGGCAAAGTACGACCAAGTATTGATTCCTGTAGGATCGATGCAGTCTCGTGTATGGTGAAGCATCAGTGTAGGATTGATCTAGCGGGAACCAATTTGAGGAAGAACTTGCCAGGGGCAGTTTGAGGCATGTTTACGTAGAACATTTGAATGGCTTGCAGACATTTATTATTGAAGATATGCTGTGTGCTGAAAAAGCAGCGTCCCCCTCATGTTCCGGTTGTGGTTTTGTGTTCGGATATGGGCTGTAGTCCGTTTTTAGCACTTGGGCTGTGTGTAGGCTGTGCAGGTGAAATCCATCGGTCAAGGTGTGTAGGTTTAAGTCTCTTCCCTGGGGAGGGAAGGAGAGAGGGAGGGAG